>NC_053025.1:617865981-618016045 GCF_003073215.2 Triticum urartu
GCTTAGGATTGGGTCTTGTCCATCACATCATTCTCCTAATGATGTGATCCCGTTATCAATGACATCCAATGTCCATGGTTAGGAAACCGTAACCATCTATTGATCAACGAGCTAGTCAACTAGAGGCTTACTAGGGACATGGTGTTGTCTATGTATCCACACATGTATCTGAGTTTCCTATCAATACAATTATAGCATGGATAATAAACGATTATCATGAACAAGGAAATATAATAATAATCAATTTATTATTGCCTCTAGGGCATATTTCCAACAGTCTCCCACTTGCACTAGAGTCAATAATCTAGTTCACGTCGCCATGTGATTAACACTCACAGGTCACATCGCCATGTGACTAACACCCAAGAGTTTACTAGAGTTTGATCATGTTGCTTGTGAGAGAGGTTTTAGTCAACGGGTCTGAACCTTTCAGATCCGTGTGTGCTTTACAAAACTCTATGTCATCTCCTAGATGTAGCTACCACGTTTTATTTGGAGCTATTCCAAATAACTGTTCTACTATACGAATCCAATTTACTACTCAGAATAATCTGGATTAGTGTCAAAGTTTGCATCGGCGTAACCCTTTACGACGAACTCTTTTACCACCTCCATAATCGAGAAAATTCCTTAGTCCACTAGTTACTAAGGATAACTTTGACCGCTGTCCTGTGATCCATTCTTGGATCACTCTTGTACCCCTTGACTGACTCATGGCAAGGCACACTTCAGGTGCGGTACACAGCATAGCATACTGTAGAGCCTACGTCTTAAGCATAGGGGACGACCTTCGTCCTTTCTCTCTATTCTGCCGTGGTCGAGCTTTAAGTCTTAACTTCATACCTTACAACTCAGGCAAGAACTCCTTCTTTGACTGGTCCATCTTGAACACCTTCAAGATTATGTCAAGGTATGTGCTCATTTGAAAGTACCATTAAGCGTTTTGATCTATCCTTATAGATCTTGATGCTCAATTCTCAAGTAGCTTAATCCAGGCTTTCCATTGAAAAACACTTTCCAAATAACCCTATATGCTTTCCAGAAATTCTACATCATTTCTGATCCATAACATATACTCATCAGAAATTCTATAGTGCTCCCACTCACTTCTTTGGAAATACAAGTTTCTCATAAACTTTGTATAAACCCAAAATCTTTGATCATCTCATCAAAGTGTACATTCCAACTCCGAGATGCTCACTCCAGTCCTCAGAAGGATTGCTGGAGCTTTGCATCCTTATTAGCATATTTTCAGGATTGACAATACCTTTCGGTTGTATCACATACAACCTTTCCTCAAGAAAATCGTCGAGGAATAATGTTTTGACATCCTATCTGCAAGATTTCATAAATAATGCAGTGACTGCTAATATAATTCCAACAGATTCTTAGCATCGCTACGGGTGAGAAAGTCTCATCGTAGTCAACTCCTTGAACTTGTCGGAAAACATCTTAACGACAAGTCGAGCTTTCTTAATGGTGACATTTACCATCATTGTCCGTCTTCCTTTTAAAATCCATCTACACTCAACAGCCTTACGACCATCAAGTAGTTCTTCCAAAGTCTACACTTTGTTTTCATACATGGATCCTCTCTCGGATTATATGGCCTCAAGCCATTTATCGGAATCCAAGCCCACCATCGCTTCTCCATAGCTCGTAGGTTCATTGTTGTCTAGCAACATGACTTCCAAGACAGGATTACGTACCACTCTGAAGTAGTACACATCCTTGTCATCCCACGAGGTTTTGGAATGACTTGATCCGAAGTCTCATGATCAATATCATAAGCTTCCACTTCAATTGGTGTAGGTGCCACAGGAACAACTCTTTGTGCCCTGCTATACACTAGTTGAAGTGACGGTTCAATAACCTCATCAAGTCTCCACCATCCTCCCACTCAATTCTTTCGAGAGAAACTTTTCCTCGAGAAAGGACCCGATTCTAGAAACAATCCCTTATTGCTTTCGAATCTGAGACAGGAGGTATACCCAACTGTTTTGGGTGTCCTGTGAAGATGCATTTATCCGCTTCGGGTTCGAGCTTATCAGCCTGAAACTTTTTCACATAAGCATCGCAGCCCCAAACTTTTAAGAAATGACAGCTTAGGTTTCTCTAAACCATAGTTCATACGGTGTCATCTCATCAGAATTACGTGGTGCCCTATTTAAAGTGAATGTGGTTGTCTTTAATGCTTTAACCCATAAACTATTGTGGTAATTCGATAAGAGACATCATGGTATGCATCATATCCAATAGGGTGCAGTTATGATGTCCGGACACACCATCACGCTATGGTGTTCCAGGATGTATTAGTTGTGAAACAATTTCCACAATGTCTTAATTCTGTGCCAAACTCGTAATTCAGATATTCATCTCTGTGATCATATCATAGATCTTTTATCCTCTTGTCACGACGATCTTTCAACTTCACACTGAAATTACTTGAACCATTCAGTAATTCAGACTCGTGATTCATCAAGTAAATGTACTCAACATCTACTCAAATCATCTGTGAAGAAAGAACATAACGATATCCACTACATGCCTCAGCACTCATTGGACTGCACACATCAAAAGGTATTACTTCCAACAATTTGCTTTCTAGTTCCATTTTACCCAAACTGAGGCTTTCAGTCATCTTGCCCATGTGGTATGATTTGCATGCCTCAAGTGATTCAAAATCAAGTGAGTCCAAACGGTCCATTTGCATGGAGTTTCTTCATGCATATACACCAACAGACATGGTTCGCATGTCTCAAAACTTTTCAAAAACGAGTGAGCCCAAAGATCCATCAACATGGAGCTTCTTCATGCGTTTTATACCGATATGACTTACGTGGCAGTGCCACAAGTAGGTGGTACTATCATTACTATCTTTTGGCATGAACATGTGTATCACTACGATCGAGATTCAATAAACCATTCATTTCAGGTGTAAGACCATTGAAGGTATTATTCAAATAAACAGAGTAACCATTATTCTCTTTAAATGAATAACCGTATTGCGATAGACATAATCCAATCATGTCTATGCTCAACGCAAACACCAAACTCGATGGTAGAGGGAGCTTGCGATGCTTGATCATATCAACATTGGAAACACTTCCAGCACATATCGTCAGCTCACCTTTAGCTAGTCTCCATTTATTCCGTAGCTTTTATTTCGAGTTACTAACACTTAGCAACCGAACCGGTATCTAATACCCTGGTGCTACTAGGAGTACTAGTAAAGTACACATCAACACAATGTATATCCAATATACTTCTATCGACCTTGCCAGCCTTCTCATCTACCAAGTATCTAGGGTAATTCTGCTCCAGTGGTTTGTTCCCCTTATTACAGAAGCACTTAGTCTCGGGTTTGGGTTCAACCTTGGGTTTCTTCACTAGAGAAGCAGCTGAATTGCCGTTTCATGAAGTATCCCTTCTTGCCCTTGCCCTTCTTGAAACTAGTGGTTTCACCAACCATCAACAATTGATGCTCCTTCTTGATTTCTACTTTTGTGGTGTCAAACATCGCGAATATCTCAAGGATCATCATATATGTCCCTGATATATTATAGTTCATCACGAAGCTCTACCAGCTTGGTGGTAATGACTTCGGAGAAACATCACTATCTTATCTGGAAGATCAACTCCCACTTGATTCAGGTGATTGTTGTACTCAGACAATCTGAGCACAAGCTCAACAATTGAGCTTTTCTCCCTTAGTTTGCAGGCTAAGAAAATCGTCGGAGGTCTTATACCTCTTGACGTGGGCACGAGCCTGAAATTCCAATTTCATCCCTCAAAACATCTCATATGTTTCGTGACGTTTCAAAAACGTCTTTGGTGCCTCAACTCTAAACCGTTTAACTGAACTATCATGTAGTTATCAAAACGTGTATGTCAGATGTTTGCAACATCCACACACAACGTTTGAGGTTCAGCACACTGAGCGGTGCATTAAGGACATAAGCCTTCTAAGAAGCAATGAGGATAATCCTCAGTTTACGGACCTAGTTCGCATAATTGCTACTATCAACTTTCAACTAATTTTTCTCTAGGAACATAACTAAATAGTAGAACTAAAGCGCGAGCTACGACATAATTTGCAAAATCCTTTTGACTATGTTCAGGATAATTAAGTTCATCTTGTGAACTCCCACTCAGATAGACATCCCTCTAGTCATCTAAGTGATTACATGATCCGAGTCAACTAGGCCGTGTCCGATCTGTGCGTGAGACGGACTAGTCAACGTCGGTGAACATCTTCATGTTGATCGTATCTTCTATACGACTCATGCTCGACCTTTCGGTCTTCTGTGTTCCGAGGCCATGTCTGTACATGCTAGGCTCGTCAAGTTAACCCTAAGTGTTTCGCGTGTGTAAATCTGTCTTACACCCGTTGTATGTGAACGTTAGAATCTAACACCCGATCATCACGTGGTGCTTCGAAACACGAACTGTCGCAACGGTGCACAGTTAGGGGAGAACACTTCTTGAAATTGTTGTAAGGGATCATCTTATTTACTACCGTCGTTCCAAGCAAATAAGATGTATAAACATGATAAACATCACATGCAATCAAATAGTAGTGACATGATATGGCCAATATCATATAGCTCCTTTGATCTCCATCTTGGGGCTCCATGATCATCTCGTCACCGGCATGACACCATGATCTCCATCATCATGATCTCCATCATCGTGTCTTCATGAAGTTGTCTCGTCATCTATTACTTCTACTACTACAGCTAACGGTTAGCAATAAAGTAAAGTAATTACATGACGTTTATGTTGACACGCAGGTCATAAATAAATAAAGACAACTCCTATGGCTCCTGCCGGTTGTCATACTCATTGACATGCAAGTCGTGATTCCTATTACAAGAACATGATCGATCTCATACATCACATATATCATTCATCACATCCTTTTGGCCATATCACATCACATAGCATACCCTGCAAAAACAAGTTAGACGTCCTCTAATTGTTGTTTGCATGTTTTACGTGGCTGCTATGGGTTTCTAGCAAGAACGTTTCTTACCTACGCAAAGACCACAACGTGATATGCCAATTGCTATTTACCCTTCATAAGGACCCTGTTCATCGAATCCGATCCGACTAAAGTGGGAGAGACAGACACCCGCCAGCCACCTAATGCAACTAGTGCATGTCAGTCGGTGGAACCGGTCTCACGTAAGAGTACGTGTAAGGTTGGTCCGGGCCGCTTCATCCCACGATGCCGCCGAATCAAGATAAGACTATTAACGGCAAGCATATTGAACAAAATCAACGCCCACAACTACTTTGTGTTCTACTCGTGCATAGAATCTACGCAATAAACCTGGCTCTGATACCACTGTTGGGGAACGTAGCAGAAATTCAAAATTTTCCTACGTGTCACCAAGATCTATCTATGGAGAGACTAGCAACGAGGGGAAGGAGAGTGCATCTACATACCCTTGTAGATCGCTAAGCGGAAGCGTTCAAGTGAATGGGTTGATGGAGTCGTACTCGTCGTGATTCAAATCACTGATGACCAAGTGCCGAACGCACGGCACCTCTGCGTTCAACACACGTACAGCCCGGTGACGTCACCCACGCCTTGATCCAGCAAGGAGAGAGGGAGAGGTTGAGGAAGACTCCATCCAGCAGCAGCACAACGGCGTGGTGGTGATGGGGGAGCGTGGCAATCCTGCAGGGCTTCGCCAAGCACCACAGAAGAGGAGGGAGAGAGAGATGCAGGGCTGCACCAACCAGAGATCAAATCACACGTGTTTTGGGGCAGCCCTAGGCCTCTATTTATATGGGGAAGGGGAGGGGCTGCGCCCCCTCTAGGGTTCCCACCCCTAGGGGGGGCGGCAGCCCTAGATGGGGAGGCAAGGGGGCGGCCAAGAGGGGATGGGAGAGGGAGGCGCACCAATATGGGCCCTAAGGCCCATATCCCATTAGGGTTTGCCCCCCCCTCTCTCTTAGGCGCATGGGCCTTAGTGGGGCTGGTGCCCTTGGCCCATGTAGGCCAAGGAACACTCCCTACAGCCCATGTGTCCCCCCGGAGCTGGTGGCCCCACTTGGTGGACCCCCGGGACCCTCCCGGTGGTCCCGGTACGTTACCGATAAACCCCGAAACTCTTCCGGTGACCAAAACAGGACTTCCCATATATAAATCTTTACCTCCGGACCATTCCGGAACTCCTCGTGACGTCTGGGATCTCATCCGGGACTCCGAACAACATTTGGTAACCACATACAAACTTCCTTCACAACCCTAGCGTCATCGAACCTTAAGTGTGTAGACCCTACGGGTTCGGGAGACATGCAGACATGACCGAGACGTTCTCCGGTCAATAACCAACAGCGGGATCTGGATACCCATGTTGGCTCCCACATGTTCCACGATGATCTCATCGGATGAACCACGATCTCAAGGACTTAATCAATCCCGTATTCAATTCCCTTTGTCTATCGGTACGATACTTGCCCGAGATTCGATCGTCGGTATCCCGATACCTTGTTCAATCTCGTTACCGGCAAGTCTCTTTACTCGTTCCATAACACATCATCCCGTGATCAACTCCTTGATCACATTGTGCACATTATGATGATGTCCTACCGAGTGGGCCCAGAGATACCTCTCCGTTTACACGGAGTGACAAATCCCAGTCTCGATTCGTGCCAACCCAACAGACACTTTCGGAGATACCCGTAGTGTACCTTTATAGCCACCCAGTTACGTTGTGACGTTTGGCACACCCAAAGCACTCCTACGGTATCCGGGAGTTGCACAATCTCATGGTCTAAGGAAATGATACTTGACATTAGAAAAGCTTTAGCATACGAACTACATGATCTTGTGCTATGCTTAGGATTGGGTCTTGTCCATCACATCATTCTCCTAATGATGTGATCCCGTTATCAATGACATCCAATGTCCATGGTTAGGAAACCGTAACCATCTATTGATCAACGAGCTAGTCAACTAGAGGCTTACTAGGGACATGGTGTTGTCTATGTATCCACACATGTATCTGAGTTTCCTATCAATACAATTATAGCATGGATAATAAACGATTATCATGAACAAGGAAATATAATAATAATCAATTTATTATTGCCTCTAGGGCATATTTCCAACACCGGGGGGCCGGCCGACAGCTTGACGGTGATGGCGACGCCGGAAGCGGGGCTCGAAGACGGGGCAGCGGGACGTCAGCACGCTGTCGAGGGCACCATGCCCTCGTACTCCGACCTGACGGCGCTGTCGCCAGCCCTCTTCCCCTTCCGCAGCCTCCCTACGCCAGCCGCCCAAGGAGACGCCCCCGGGGAGTTCAAGGAGCCGGCGACGCGGATGATGGGGTCGCCGGTGCCGCGCGGAGCGGCGCCCGACACCTAGTCGGACCCGCCATCCCGCTGCCCGCTACCCTCATCGTCGCTGTCGCTCCCCTCCTCGTCACTCTTGCTCGAGGGGGAGCCTTCGCTATCGGAGGAGCTGTCCACGCAGCACTTCGCCCGAGTGCCGAAGCACCCGAAGGCCTTGACGGAGAGGAGATCGCCCTCCATTAACTTAAAATGGAGGGTAAACCCCTCCATCAGGCTGTGGATGCGCGCGAACGTCTTCCACCCTCGGTCGAGATACATCACATTAGGGGCTGGGAACACAACGCGGACTCGCATGCCGCTGATCCCACAGCCCCTCATGTGCAGTCTCAGCGTCTCGGGCGGGTCCAACTCCATCGCGCTCGCGAACGGGGCTGGAAGCCGGAGGCGACGACGAGGCGCCCGGCGCAGCATGACGAAGAACTCGCAAGGGTCGTCCCCTATATGGACCGCCGCGGGAAGAAGAACCGCCGGCGGAGGCGAAGCTGGCGCGCCGCCCCGTCCGCCTCTCCCCCGAGCGCCTCGACCTCGTCCTCGGCCTCCTCCACGACCTCGCCCCCTCCCTCTTCCCCTTATAGCTGGCTCTGCCACCGCGGGCGCGGGAGAGGGAGAGGTGCGCTGTCTGGCGGCGACCCTTGCCGCCACCGAGGAAGGACCAGGGTTCCCTTTCTCCATGGCAAATGAGAGAAAGGGGAGCAGAAGCTGAAGAAAGGAGGAGATGAGAGAGTGCGGGCTTCCGCGATCCCCTCCCACTCTTTATAAAGGAGCGAGGTGGGGGCTCGGCCGCCCCGCTCAGCGAATCAGGGCACGGGGAGAGCAGGGAGTCGGGGCCAACCCGCCGCCTCTACTCGCAACGGCCCAGATTCCCACTTCCTCCGTCCGCAACTCCGAGCGCATGGGAGCCGCGTGGCGAGGATGCGGAGCCGAGGCGACGGACGAGGCAGCCTCGCCCCGCCCCGTGATCGCGGGGAGTGGACGCCTCGAAAAACCGCGCACCGGCCCCGTCCAGTAAATGCACGGCGCCCCCACGCCTACTTCCGTTTAAGGAGGAGGGCGTGAACCGCCCCCTTCATCATGGCCTGACGCATGCTCGCGGGGCTTAGCCCCGCGCACGCCGCCCACGTCACCCACGACGCCGCGTTCGACGCGTGCCGTTCTGGGCGTGCGCGGTGGAAGCGGAAAGATACGCGGCGTGACCTAGGCCGCGCGTGCCCGTGCACTGTTTTGGGCCTGGCCCAACAGCGCTCGGCACCGTGTCTGGCCCAGGCCCGGGGGCTCCTGTCGGTGTACTAGAGTAGGGGTACCCTAGTATCCCGAACTTGTGCACGGACAGTCGTAGCATCCCGCGGCAAGGCTTGCCGGGTGACCGCCAAGATCCTCCGAGGTTCCTTTGGAGCCATTCAAGAACAAAGTACTCAAGCCAAGGCCCCGGCAAGGAGCTGGCCAGGAAGGAAACAAGACCCCGGCAAGAGGAGATTGCCGGGAAGGCCAACCCAGGTGTACCAAGAAAACTTGCCGCGGCGCGCTACGCGCCCCGGCGAGGCCCGGTGAGCGACAAGCTCCCGGACGCGACAAGACAACAACCGCGGCAAGGCGCTTGCCGTGGCAAACCGCCTCTCCGAGCCCGCGCTCCAGCACAACCACCACGTGTCGCTCTGGGGGCCCCTTCCAAGGACACGTGGCAGGAGGTCGCGGAGCTAGGGGTGCGAGGTGGCGAGCAGGCGCTGACGAGATAACCATCGTGGCAAACGGTGGCGTCCCTAGCGGTCCCTCTCGGTACTGTTTAGGCGACATAGACGGGCATTTAATGCCCTTGTCCCCTGCCGTTAGGGTTAGGTATGATAACACTGTAGCGGGTAGCTGTGCCTACTACAGCACCTAGCTGTGCCTATCCACGGCACCCTTTCCATTTTTGCCCTTGGCCCCCGTTGCTCTATGTTGGTAACCCCTTGAGTATAAAAGGAGGCCCGTGTGCAACGTAGAGGGGGGTCGGCCATTTTTGAGAGCCTTCGGGAGGAAGCCACTTTCCCACACTGGCGCTCAGTCTTGCGAGCCGCCGGCGTGTACTGTAGCACTCCACGCTCCCGAGCTAGAAATCAATACCAAACCACAAAGCAGGAGTAGGGTTTTACGCATCCGTGCGGCCCAAACCTGGGTAAATCGTTCGCGCGCTCCGCCTTGATCCGCCCTTTGCACGACCAACCGCTCGCGTGTTTCGCCTCGATCTGCTCTTTGCGCGACCTCCTCCCCCCGCCGAACCGAAAGGGACCCGGTCCGCCGGTCCCATAGGTGTCCGTGGATCAGAAACCCCGGCAGTGGCTTTGCCACAAATACGATGTCAACTACGTGATCATGCTAAGCAATATGACAATGATGGAGTGTGTCATGATAAACAGAACGGTGAAAAGTTGCATGGCAATATATCTCAGAATGGCTATGGAAATGCCATAATAGGTAGGTATGGTGGCTATTTTGAGGAAGGTATATGGTGGGTGTATGATACCGGTGAAAGGTGCGCGGTATTAGAGAGGCTAGCAAAGGTGGAAGGGTGAGAGTAGTGCGTGTAATCCATGGACTCAACATTACTCATAAAGAACTCATATACGTATTGCGAAAATCTGCGAGTTATCAAAGCAAAGTATTACGCGCATGCTCCTAGGGGGATAGATTGGTAGGAAAAGACCATCGCTCATCCCCGACCGCCACTCATAAGGAAGACAATCAAAAAATAAATCATGCTCCGACTTCATCACATAACGGTTCACCATACGTGCATGCTACGGGAATCACAAGCTTTAACACAAGTATTTCTAAAATTCACAACTACTCAACTAGCACAACTTTAATATCACCATCTTTATATCTCAAAACAAGTATCAAGTATCAAACTTCTCATAGTATTCAACACACTCATAAGAAAGTTTTATTATTAATCTTGTATACCAAGCATATTAGGATTTTAAGCAAATTACCATGCTATTTAAGAATCTCAAAATAATCTAAGTGAAGCATGAGAGATCAATAGTTTCTATAAAACAAATCCACCACCGTGCTCTAAAAGATATAAGTGAAGTACTAGAGCAAAACTATATAACTCAAAAGATATAAGCGAAGCACATAGAGTATTCTAACAAATTTCAAATCATGTATGGATCTCTCAAAAGGTGTGTACAGCATGGATGATTATGGTAAACTAAAAAACAAAGACTCAAATCATACAAGACGCTCGAAGCAAAACACATATCATTGGGTGAATAAAAATATAGCTCCAAGTAAAGTTACAGATAGAAGTAGACGAAAGAGGGGATGCCTTCCGGGGCATCCCCAAGCTTTGGCTTTTAGGTGTCCTTAGGTTATATTGGGGGTGCCATGGGCATCCCCAAGCTTAGGCTCTTGCCACTCCTTGTTCCATAATCCATCAATTCTTTACCCAAAACTTCAAAACTTCACAACACAAAACATAAAAGTAGAAAAACTCGTGAGCTCTGTTAGCGAAAGAAAATAAAAGACAACTTCAAGGTACTGTAATGAACTAATTATTTATTTATATTGGTGTTATACCTACTTTATTACAACTTCTCTATGGTTTATAAACTATTTTACTAGCCATAGACTCATCAAAATAAGCAAACAACACACGAAAAACAGAATCTGTCAAAAACAGAACAGTCTGTAGTAATCTGTAGCTAGCGCAAGATTTGGAACCCCAAAAATTCTAAAATAAACTTCTGGACGTGAGTAATTTATCTATTAATCATCTGAAAAAATAATTAACGAAATATCACTTTCCAAATAAAAATTACAGCAGTTCTCGTGAGCGCTAAAGTTTCTGTTTTTTACAGCAAGTGTAACAAGACTTTCCCCAAGTCTTCCCAACGGTTCTACTTGGCACAAACACTAATTAAAAACAAAAAACACAACCAAAAAAGATTATAGATAAATTATTTATTACTAAACAGGGTCAAAAATCAAGGAATAAAAATAAAATTGGGTTGCCTCCCAACAAGCGCTATCGTTTAACGCCCCTAGCTAGGCATAACAAGCAAGGATAGATCTAGGTATTGCCATCTTTGGTAGGCAATCCATAAGTGGCTCTCACAATAGATTCATAAGGTAATTTAATTTTCTTTCTAGGAAAGTGTTCCATGCCTTTCCTTAATGGAAATCGGAATCTAATATTTCCTTCCTTCATATCAATAATTGCACCAATCGTTCTAAGGAAAGGTCTACCAAGAATAATAGGACATGAAGGATTGCAATCTATGTCAAGAACAATAAAATCTATGGGTACATAATTCCTATTTGCAACAATAAGAACATCATTAATTCTTCCCATAGGTTTATTAATAGTGGAATCCGCAAGGTGCAAGTTTAGAGAGCAATCATCAAAATCACGGAAACCTAACAAAATCACACAGTCTTTGGAATCATGGAAACACTAGCACCCAAATCACATAAAGCATAGCATTCATGATCTTTAATTCTAATTTTAATAGTTGGTTCCCACTCATCATAAAGTGTTCTAGGGATAAAAACTTTCAATTCAAGTTTTTCTTCATAAGATTGCATCAAGGCATCAACGATATGTTTAGTAAACACTTTATTTTGACTATAAGCATCATGAGAGTTTAGCACGGATTGCAACAAGGAAATACAATCAAAGAGCAATTTTCATAGTTAAATTCCTTGAAATCCGTAATAGTGGGTTTAGCAACATCTAGGGTTTTAATTTCTTCAATCCTACTTTTATCAATTTTAGCATCAAGATCAACAAATTCCGAATTCTTGGAACGCCTTCTAGGTAAAGGTGGATCATATTCAGTCCCATAATTATCAAGATTCATATTGCAAAACAAATATTTAATAGGGGACACATCAATAACTTTTAGATCTTCATCTTTATTTTCATAGGAACTAGAAGAACACACTCTTATAAAGGCATCTTTCTTAGCACGTATCCTAGCAGTTCTTTCTTTGCACTCATCAATGGAAATTCTCATGGCTTTGAGAGACTCATTGACATCATGCTTAGGTGGAATAGATCTAAGTTTCAAAGAATCAACATCAAGAGCAATTCTATCAACGTTCCTAGCCAAATCATCAATCTTAAGCAATTTTTCTTCAATCAAAGCGTTGAAATTCTTTGCGAAGCAATAAATTATTTAAAATTAGATTCAAAATCAGAGGGCATCTTATTATAATTTCCATAAGAATTGTTGTAGGAATTACCATAATTATTAGAGGGATTACTAGGATAAGGCCTGGGGTTGAAATTTCCTCTATACGCGTTGTTACCAAAATTGTTCCTACCAACAAAATTCACATCCATAGATTCATTATTATTATCAATCAAAGTAGACAAGGGCATATCATTAGGATCAGAAGAAACACTCTTATTAGCAAATAATTTCATAAGTTCATCCATCTTTCCACTCAAAACATTAATTTCTTCTATCGCATGCACCTTTTTATTAGTAGATCTTTCAGTATCCCATTGATAATAATTTACCATAATATTATCTAGGAGTTTAGTAGCTTCTCCTAAAGTGATTTCCATAAAAGTGCCTCCCACGGCCGAATCTAAAAGATTTCTAGAAGCAAAATTCAATCCGACATAAAATTTTTGTATTATCATCCACAAATTCAAACCATGAGTAGGGCAATTACGTATCATTAGTTTCATTCTCTAGCAAGCTTGTGCAACATGTTCATGATCAAGTTGCTTAAAATTTATAATATCGTTTCTAAGAGAGATGATGTTAGCGGGAGGAAAATACTTAGAGATAAAAGCATCTTTGCACTTATTCCATGAATCAATACTATTTTTAGGCAAAGACGAAAACCAAGCTTTAGCACGATGTCTAAGCGAAAAAGGAAATAGCTTCAATTTAACAATATCATTATCCACATCTTTCTTCTTTTGCATGTCACACAAATCAATGAAGCTATTTAGATGGGTAGCGGCATCTTCACTAGGAAGGCCGGAAAACAGATCTTTCATGACAAGATTCAGCAAAGCAGTATTAATTTCACAAGATTCAGCATCGATGAGAGGAGCAATCGGTGTGCTAATAATATCATTGTTGTTAGTATTGGTGAAGTCACATAATTTAGTATTATCTTGAGCCATCGTGACAAGCAAGCAAACTAACACACAAGCAAACAAAAAGCAAGCGGGCAAAAAGAGGCAAATAGAGAAAGAGAGGGAGGATAGAGAGAGACATGGCGAATAAAATGACAAGGGTGAAGTGGGGGAGAGGAAAATGAGAGGCAAATGGCAAATAATGTAATGCGGGAGATAAGGGTATGTGATGGGTACTTGGTATGTTGACTTTTGCATAGACCTCCTCGGCAACGGCGCTAGAAATCCTTCTTGCTACCTCTTGAGCACTGTGTTGGTTTTCCCCAAAGAGGAAGGGATGATGCAGCAAATTAGTGTAAGTATTTCCCTCAGTTTTTGAGAACCAAGGTATCAATCCAGTAGGAGGCTACGCGCGAGTCCCTCGTACCTGCAAAAAAATCCTCGCAACCAACGCGAATAGGGGTGGTCAATCCCTACACGGCCACTTACGAGAGTGAGATCTGATAGATATGATAAGATAATATTTTTGGTATTTTTGTGATAAAGATGCAAAGTAAAATAAAGGCAAACTAAAAAGCAAAGGAAATAACTAAGTAGTAGGAGATTAATATGATGAAGATAGACCCGGGGGCCATAGATTTCACTAGTGGCTTCTCTCGAGAGCATAAGTATTCTACGGTGGGTGAACAAATTACTGTTGAGCAATTGACAGAATTGAGCATAGTTATGAGAATATCTAGGTATGATCATGTATATAGGCATCACGTCCGAGACAAGTAGACCGACTCCTGCCTGCATCTACTACTATTACTCCACTCATCGATCGCTATCCAGCATGCATCTAGAGTATTAAGTTAAAAATAGAGTAACGCCTGAAGCAAGATGACATGATGTAGAGGGATAGACTCATGCAATATGATGAAAACCCCATCTTGTTATCCTCCATGGCAACAATACAATACGTGCCTTGCTGCCCCTACTGTCACTCGGAAAGGACACCACAAGATTGAACCCAAAGCTAAGCACTTCTCCCATTGCAAGAAAGATCAATCTAGTAGGCCAAAACAAACTGATAATTCAAAGAGACTTGCAAAGATAACCAATCATACATAAAAGAATTCAGAGAAGATTCAAATAGTATTCATAGATGGACTTGATCATAAACCCACAATTCATCGGTCTCAACAAACACACCGCAAAAAGAAGATTACATCGAATAGTTCTCCACAAGAGAGGGGGAGAACATTGTATTGAGATCCAAAAAGAGAGAAGAAGCCATCTAGCTAATAACTATGGACCCGTAGGTCTGAGGTGAACTACTCACACTTCATCGGAGAGGCTATGGTGTTGATGTAGAAGCCCTCTGTCGGTGTCAAAACCGGCGGATCTCGGGTAGGGGGTCCCGAACTGTGCGTCTAAGGCAGATGGTAACAGGAGGCAGGGAACACGATGTTTTACCCAGGTTCGGGCCCTCTTGATGGAGGTAAAACCCTACGTCCTGCTTGATTAACATTGATCATATGGGTAGTACAAGAGTAGATCTACCACGAGATCAGAGAGGCTAAACCCTAGAAGCTAGCCTATGGTATGATTGTATGTTGTAGTTGTTGTTTTCTACGGACTAAAACCCTCCGGTTTATATAGACACCGGAGAGGGTTAGGGTTACACAAGGTTGGTTACAAAGGAGGAGATATCCATATCCGTATTGCCTAGCTTGCCTTCCACGCCAAGTAGAGTCCCATCCGGACACGAGACGATGTCTTCAATCTTGTATCTTCATAGCCCAACAGTCCGGCCAAAGGATATAATCCGGCTGTTCGGAGACCCCCTAATCCAGGACTCCCTTAGTAGCCCCTGAACCAGGCTTTCAATGATGATGAGTCCGACGCGCAGTATTGTCTTCGGCATTGCAAGGCGGGTTCCTCCTCCGAATATACCACGGAAGAATTTGAATATTAGGATCGTGTCTGACCCTGCAAAATAAGTTCCACATACCACCGTAGAGAGAATAATATTTCCACAAATCCAATTTGCTGACTTGTTTTGGCAACACGACATTATGTCATGGCCCGGTGATTATTCGAACCGTTTCCTTTAACTAGCCCCGCACATAACGCGAGGCAGTTTTTTGACACGTCTTGTCAAAGCAGAGATCGTGTCCCCTTATCACGGGATTCTCATCAATACGGGTGTCGGTGTCAAAGCAGACGTATTCCGCTGATGTATATTAACACAAATCTAATCTGCTGACGTATTTCACAGCATGACATCACACTACGGCCAAGCCTTTATTCAAATCGTTTTCACTTTTCCACCTCAGCGTGTTTTGCGAGGCGGTTTCCTTGGCATGTCTTGTCAAAGCAGAGATCGTGTCCCCTTTATCTATGGGATTCTCATTAATACGAACGTGGGTAACCCAACCGCGCCATTTATCACGGTGCTTGGGAGGCAAGCGAGTTTTACTAGGCTGGTGGGGACGCACAGTCGCATCCGCGCGCCCATATAAGGGGATAAGGATCCACCTTTTTACCTACGCCTTCTTCCTCCTTTGCCTATCCATCTTCTGCGCACCCGAGCTCCAGCGCCCAAGCCCGCACTTCCTACCTCGACCTTCTTCAACAATGTCCGGAGCGGGAGGCAAGTGGATGGTCTCCTCCATCACGGAGGGCCATGTCAAAAGGCTAAGGAAGGCCGGATACCTCTCCAAAGACATCGCGCACCGGCTTCCTGAGGAGGGGCAGCTTGTCCCCACCCCAAGGCCCCATGAGAGGGTAGTATTTCTTCCCCACTTCCTCCATGGACTGGGTTTTCCTCTCCACCCATTTGTCCGCGGGCTCATGTTCTACTATGGCCTAGATTTCCACGATCTGGCCCTGAACTTCATCCTCAACATCTCGGCGTTTATCGTCGTGTGCGAGGCTTTCCTCTGCATTTGTCCCCATTTTGGCCTCTGGCTCAGGACCTTCAACGTCAAGCCAAAGGTGGTGCGCAGCAACCAGGCGGAGTGCGGAGGTGCCATGGCGGGCAAAATAGCCAACGTCCTATGGCTCGAGGACTCCTTTGTGGAGACCTTGAAGGGGTGGCAGTCAGGGTGGTTTTACATCACCAAGCCACGCGATCCGAAGTGGATCGTAGCCCCTGAATTCTGATCTGGACCCCCTATGCGGCTCACGTCCTGGAAGGAGACGGGCCTGTCGTGGGGCGACGAAGAAGAGGTGACCGGACTGCAAAAATGCATCCAGTCCCTGGTGAACAAGCAGCTCAAGCTTGTCAACATAGTCCAGGTCATGCTCGTCTGCCGGATCCTTCCGTGTCAAGAACGGGACTTCAATTTATGGGAGTTCAACGCGGCGCAGCACCGAACTCTGAGCAGGCTCTTCGACACGACGTACGAAGATGTCTGGAGGGGGCTAACCAAAGGTGCTGAGGCTCCCACATCCACCTCCGAAGACCGCGGATTCAGCTCGCAGCGTCCTGCTGGCGAGGTAAAATATTTTCATCTTTTACAGGATGTTAAGTTTTCTTCATAGTTTGACTCTATGCGGGATCTAAACTCCCTCACCTTTGACAGGATTGGCGGGCGAAGTCCGGACTTATTAACTGTCTGGCTCCCTTGCCCGAAGACCCAGCCCCTGCTCTCCTAGTGAAGCTGCTGGTTTCGGCACCTTATGTGGTGCCGGAGAAGAAGGCCAAGAAGAAGAAGGCCACGGGGACTCGAAAGAGTTCCCGGCACATGGTGGTGTCGGACTCGTCGTCCGACGAGTCCGAGATGCACTCCTCTCGTGAAGACGAGGAGGAGGAAGAAGAGACCTCTCCCCCTCCAGCGGGGGGAGGAAAGAAGAGGAAGGCCGCCCCAATAGGGGAGGCTGAAGGGTCCAAGAAGAGGAAAACCCATCCGCCGGACTACGCCCCCAACGCCGACGAGGACGAGGAGGAGTGGCCGGACAGGGCCAAGCGTCCGGCGAAATCATAAGTGTTCGGATACCAGAGTAACTCATGATATTCCATTTGTTGCACAGCTTTCCCTAATGTCGAATGTAATCATGCATCCCGCCCAGGGACGGTCTCGACGAGTCGTCGAGCGGCTCCCTGGATTCGTCGGACGTGAATTCAGTTCCGCCCGCTGCCTCCCCCTGTGCTGCGGATGACGCCGAAGTGGCGTCGCGACAAGCTCCGGGGCAAGAGGAGGTGGTCCAGGAGGAGCCGCGAGGCGACCTCCCGGACTCCATGAGTAAAGGGGACCATACCCCCCAGGGCTCCAAGTCCGGTTTTAAGCCGGGCACCGCGCCGGAATCATCAACGATTCCGGACCGCGGCAGGCGAACTCCTGCCAAGAGGAGCAAGCCTATTGAGCCGGCGTCCTCCGTCCAACCGGAGGCACCGGAAAATCTGCTGGAGGTGCTTAAGGGCGCCTCCATCGACGAGGAGCACCGTACCATCATGAGTATGGTGGTCCAGAAGGTTCGGTCCGCCAAAAGCGGACTGATTGAATCTTGTGCTAGCCTTCTAACAGGCTTCGAGGTAAGTAAAAAATATGTAAAAATATTAACGCATTGACAGTAGCCCCTGATGCTCTGTTTGGCGTTTGGAAAGAAAAGCCGAATAGAGGATCTATTAAATATCGCAGGAGTCTAACTAAAAAGGAGTCAATATACGTATGCAGGCTTCGCTGCTGGCCATAGCCGCACTGACTGCGGAGGTGGGTGCCCTGAAGCAGGGCCTCGAGCGGACCGAGCAAGAGCTCGGCCTTGCCAAACGGCAGCTCGAGGAGAAAGAAGGTAAGAGATACGTTATAAAAAATGCCTATAAGAAGACGCAATTGCAAAAAATGACAGGAGTACACTGCTTATTGTTTGGGCCACAACTGAGGTGGCCACCCTCAAGCAGGCGTTGTCCGAGGCCGAGAAGAAAGCGGCCATGGAGCGCACCGAGCGGGAGAAATTTGAGGCGCAGGTCGGCGAGGTGCAGCAAGAGCTTCAGGCTCTCATGAAAAAACATGAGAGTTTGGAGCTCGACTCGAAGATGCGAGCGTCCTAGCTTGCTGCGGCCCTTAAAACTGCCAAATCTGCCAAGGCTGAAGCCCAGAAGGCCCTCCAGGAATTGGATGCGGTGAAAAAGACAGCGGAGGGTAAGGCATTCTCTATGCAAAGCGGACATATAAAAGTAAACTACTTGTTACTTACCCGAATCCGGAGCTCTCCAGGGGCATTCGCAGATCTTCCCCGCAGCTTATCTGATGCCGCCGCATTCTACCGAGCCGAGGATGGCAGCTCGATGGAGAAGGTGTTCTGGTCTCAGTATGCTGAGGCCGGACACCCTATGCCCTTGAGCGACCAGCTGAAGCAGCTGGTCGAGCTCCACAAGGCGGCCGAACAAGCCCTGAAGGGCTTCATAGTTCGGCTGTGGCCTGGAGAGACCCTGCCTGGGAGCTACTTCGGACTGGTGCGGCGACTGGTGGAGGCTTGTCCAAGGCTCGAGGTCATCAAGCGCTCCGTCTACATCGAAGGTGCCTGTAGGGCCCTTGCCCTTGCAAAGGTGCACTGGGGTAAGCTGGACGGTGAGAAGCTTGTGAGGGACGGGCCGCCGCCGGGGAAGGAGCATCGCAAGCCCGAGAACTATTACAAGGATGTTCTGGCTGGTGCCCACCTTATGGCGGATGAATGTACCAAGGATATAATTTTTGAATGAACTCGCTCGTGTTATCCTGTGCGCTGAAAACTTGTTCATATGCGCTAAGCAATGCTTTTGAATTTAAAATATTACTTTCTGTGCGGCCGTTTGTCAAAAAATTGAGAGATGGCCAGTTGTCGGCTTCTGCCCCCATGCCACTAGTGCTGGGGTGTTCTGGATAAACCTGAGCGCTCTTTTTCCCATGATTGGGTCCGTCGAGGGAGGCGCTCAGCACAACGAACAAGGCAATCGGACTATAATGCTTGAACACTCTCACTTAGCCATAGAACTCTATAATTTTAAATTTCGGCGAAGCCCCTAGTATTCGGAAGACCAAGTTCGGGGCGCTATCCACGCCTTGGCCGGACAAAGCCGGTTCCTCGCTCGAAGCGTCATAAGTCTTTAAGGACTCGAAAAACCTCTCGAACAGCGACCGGTCTATCACTTCATCATGATAGTCGGTTTTAGCTTTCTCTACTGAGGTGCTTAGCCCAGCTCAATTGGGGCACAATCGCAGTAGTTCTCCTAGTGCTACCATAGCCGATATAGCGGAACGTAAGGCACCAAAACATAGGAGCCGGGCAAACCCAACCATTGACCCAAATCATGATTCGGAGCCGATGCATATAGTGCTATAAGTTCGGGGTGCCGCACTTGTGAAAGTGTATGGACTTCCCACGCCATATGGATGGGTACTGAAGCCCCTGGCGTATTTTTCCGTACCACAGTGTACGAATGCGACATGTTATTAATAAACATATATATAAAAAGAGGATAATGCAAAAAACAGACAAAGCTATGCATTGTTTATAGAAAGGCTGCTATGAAAGCGGAACGATACAAATAGTGCGATAAGCAAAAGAAAATGGACTCTCTAACATGTGCTGGCCAGGGGCAGGCCGCAGAATTGTATTAAAAAACAGGTATACTGCTCGCAATAGAGACCACCTGGGAGTTCCATAATGCGGCATGGCTTGTCTGCTTTCCTGGATCTTGCATCGTTTGTGCGGCAGTTGTATTGCCGAACGGGTCATCCGAAGTATGGAGTCCTGAGAGTAAGAGAAAAAAAGGAATCCGGCAGCCCCTGGTGCGGTTTAAGCCGTTTTTCGGGCGTGCCGTGATAGTGCCCCTTTCCCTGTGCCCATGGTATTTCAAGAGCGTAGTTATGTACGCGAAGTGCTGGTTTCGCTATATCACGAGGGCTTGGGTTGGGTCTGCATTGCTATGCTAGCTCAGAACGTGCCAGGCGGTCTTGTTGTAGGGTACTCTGGGCGCGCTTGACAGTGTCCGGCTTTTTGAAGGCCGAACTGGAGAACTGCCTAGAGAGGCTGCTTTGTACTTCTGCTGCGAGCGCTGCCGTGTGCTCCTCCGTTCGGAGGGAGCGTTCAGTGTTCCCATTGACCATGATTACTCCTCTAGGGCCTGGCATCTTGAGATTGAGGTATGCATAGTGCAGTACCGCGTTGAATTTTGCGAATGCGGTTCGCCCGAGAAGTGCGTGATAGCCACTACGGAACGGGACTGTGTCGAAGATTAACTCCTCGCTTCGGAAGTTATCCGGAGATCCGAAGACCACTTCCAGTGTAACTGAGCCTGTACAGTTGGCTTCTACACCTGGTATGATGCCATTAAGGGTCGTTTTGGTGGGCTTGATCCTCGAGGGATCTATGCCCATTTTTCGCACTATATCCTGGTAAAGCAGGTTCAGGCTGCTGCCGCCGTCCATGAGGACTCTTGTGAGATGAAATCCGTCAATGATTGGGTCTAGAACCAGTGCGGCGAAGCCGCCGTTACAGATGCTAGTGGGGTGGTCCCTTCGATCAAAGGTGATCGGGCAGGAGGACCATGGGTTGAACTTTGGGGCGACTGGCTCCATCGCATATACGTCCCGTAACGCACGCTTCCGCTCCCTCTTGGGGATGTGGGTTGCATATATCATGTTCACCGTCCGCACTTGCGGCGGAAATCCCTTCTGTCCACTGTTGTTCGGCGGCCTGGGGTCCTCCTTGTCGTCGCTATGCAACCCCTTGTCTTTGTTTTCGGCTCTTAACTTGCCTGCCTGCTTGAACACCAAACTATCCCTGTTGGTGTGATTGGCTGGCTTTTCGGGGGTGCCATGTATCTGGCACAAGCGGTCAAGTATTCGGTCCAAACTGGACGGGCCCTGAGTACTTCTTTCGAATGGCTTTTTCCATTGACCGGATTTGTAGCCTCGGAATCCGGCATTAACTGCCGTATCCTCGTTGTTGTCGCTGTTAACGCGGCGCTTTTGTTTGTTCCGACGCGACCTGTCACTTTTGTCCTTGGTATTCGAATTACCAGGGTTCTTGGTTAAGTTGTTGCTGCGAGCTAGCCAGCTTTCTTCTCCCGCGCAAAAGCGGGTCATGAGTGTCGTGAGGGCTGCCATAGATTTTGGCTTTTCCTGTCCCAGGTGCCGGGCTAGCCACTCGTCACGGATATTATGCTTGAAGGCCGCTAAGGCCTCTGCGTCCGGACAGTCGACTATCTGGCTTTTCTTTGTTAGGAACAGTGTCCAGAATTGCCTGGCCGATTCCTCTGGCTGCTGAATTATGTGGCTTAGGTCATCGGCGTCCGGTGGTCGCACATAAGTGCCCTGGAAGTTGTCAAGGAATGCGGCTTCCAGGTCCTCCCAAGAACCGATTGAGTCTGCTGGCAAGCTGTTGAGCCAATGCCGGGCCGGTCCCTTAAGTTTGAGTGGGAGGTATTTGATGGCGTGTAGATCATCACCGCGGGCCATGTGGATATGAAGGAGACAATCCTCGATCCATACCGCAGGATCTGTTGTGCCATCGTACGATTCGATGTGTTCGGGTTTGAAACCCTCAGGGATTTTATGATCCATTACTTCATCTGTGAAGCATAGTGGGTGTGCGGCGCCTCCGTATTGGGCTATATCATGACGCAGCTCGAAGGAGCTTTGTCTGTTGAGTTTGGCCCGGCCGGATTTATTGCATCCAGAGTGACGATCACCGTCACGTGCCGTGGGGCGCCTACGCGATCCGTAGATCGATCTTGTTTGCCTTGCCTTGTCCTCCAGTATGTCGCGCAGGTCGGGCGCATTTTCCCGTGCCTTAGTATGCTTGACGCGGCGTCGGGTCATGGCTTGAGCGGAGGGCCAAGAGGCCTCTCTGTCGCGGCCACGAGGTGGCCGGTCGGCCATGTCATGCGCTGGTGATGTAGGTGCTTCCTCCTCTAGTCGGGGTAGCAGCCTGCGCTTTGGGTAACTCTTGGAGGGGCGTTCGAGTTCATACTCTTTGTCCGCAAGGACTTCAGTCCATCTGTCAGCTAGCAAATCCTGATCAGCTCTAAGCTGTTGCCGCTTTTGCTTGAAGCTGCTTGCCGTGGCCATAAGCCTGCGTTTAAAATGCTCTTGTTCGGCGGGATCCTCTGGCACGACGAACTCGTCGTCGTCGAGGCTTGCCTTGTCGTCGGAGGGAGGCGTATAATTATCGTCCTCAACCTCTTGGTCCGCCGCCCTCTCGTGAGGGCTGGCTTCTCTGTCCTCCTGTGGTGAATCTTGCTGGAGGGGGTGTTCTTCGGCACTATCTGGAGTAGTATTATCTCCCGTGCCGGAATCACCGTTTTTTGCTTTGGCGGGATTTAGAGCGGTGCCGCTGACGCCGGCGCTTGGGCTGTTTCTTAGAGGTATCGTCCCCCGCTGTTTCATCACCATCTCCATCCTTTGGAGTGTCCACCATATATATGTCATATGACGAGGTGGCCTTCCAGCGCCCTACAGGTGCTGGTTCTTGTTCGTCTCCTGCATCGCCATCCATGCCGTCGATGTCTTCGGAGTCGAAGTCAAGCATGTTGGTTAAGTCGTCGACAATGGCTACGAAGTGGGTGGTGGGTGGATTTTGAATTTCTTCATCGTCCGTATCCCAACCTTGCTGACTGTAGTCCGGCCAGGGCTCTCCTGATAAAGAGAGAGACTTTAGGGAATTCAGGATGTCGCCGAAGGGCGAGTACTGAAAGATGTCCGCGGCAGTGAGGTCCATTATCGGTGCCCAATCAGATTCGATCGGCAGGGGCACGGGGGGCTTGGAGTTCGGAGAGGAATCCGGCTCCTCGGAGTCACGGGCCATGCGGGGTGCGGGGCTGGCGTTCGGGTGCGCAGAAGATGGATGTGCAAAGGAGGAAGAAGGCGTAGGTAAAAAGGTGGATCCTTATCCCCTTATATGTGTGGATGCGACTGTGCATCCCCACCAGCCTAGTAAAACTCAATTGCCTCCCAAGCGCCGTGATAAATGGCGCGGTTGGGTTACCCACATCCGTATTAATGAGAATCCCGTAGATAAAGGGGACACGATCTCTGCTTTGACAAGACGTGCCAAGGAAACCGCCTCGCAAAACACGCTGAGGTGGAAAAGTGAAAATGATTCGAATAAAGGCTTGGCCGTAGTGTGATGTCACACTGCAGAATACGTCAGCAGATTAGATTTGTGTTAATATTATTCTCTCTGTGGAAATACGTGGAAACTTATTTTGCAGAGCCGGACACTACCCTTGGTGTTTACGAACTTTTATGAAGAACTTGGAGGAGGAACCCGCCTTGCAATGCCGAAGACAATCTACGCGCCGGACTCGTCATCATTGAAGCCTGGTTTAGGGGCTACTAAGGGAGTCCTGGATTAGGGGGTGTTCGGGTAGCCGGACTATACCTTCGGCCGGGCTCCTGGACTATGAAGATACAAGATTGAAGACCTCGTCCCGTGTCCGGATGGGACTTTCCTTGGCGTGGAAGGCAAGCTTGGCGATGCGGATATTCAAGATCTCCTACCATTGTAACCGACTTTGTGTAACCCTAACCCTCTCCGGTGTCTATATAAACCGGAGGGTTTTAGTCCGTAGGACAACTTCATCATACAACAATCATACCATAGGCTAGCTTCTAGGGTTTAGCCTCCTTGATCTCATGGTAGATCTACTCTTGTACTACCCATATCATCAATACTAATCAAGCAGGACATAGGGTTTTACCTCCATCAAGAGGGCCCTAACCTGGGTAAAACATCATGTTCCTTGCCTCCTGTTACCATCCGGCCTAGACGCACAGTTTGGGACCCCCTACCCGAGATCCGCCGGTTTTGACACCGACAACGGGCGTGGGTAACCCAACCGCGCCATCGATTACGGCGCTTGGGGGATAAGCGAGTTTTACCAGGCTAGTGGGGACGCTTAGTTTCGTCCAGCCATATAAAGGGATAAGGATTCACCTTTTCATCCATGCCTTCTTCCTCCTTTGCTCATCCGGTTTCGCACACTTGAGCTCTAGCGCCCAAGTCCGCACTTCCCACCTCAACCTTCTCCAACCATGTCCGGAGCGGGAGGCAGGTGGATGGTCTCCTCTGTCACGGAGGGAAACATCAAGAAGCTGAGGAGAGCCGGATACCTGCCTGACGACATCGCGCACCGGCTCCCAGATGAGGGGCAGCTCATTCCCACCCCCGGGCCCCATGAGAGGGTAGTGTTCCTTACCCATTTCCTCCGCGGACTGGGATTCCCTCTCCACCCATTCGTCCGGGGGCTCATGTTCTACTACGGCCTGGATTTCCACGATCTGGCCCCGAACTTCATCCTCAACATCTCGGCATTTATCATCGTGTGCGAGGCCTTCCTCCGCATCAATCCCCACTTCGGCTTATGGCTGAAGACCTTCAATGTCAAGCCGAAGGTAGTGTGCGGCCGCCAAGCGAAGTGCGGAGGTGCCATGGTGGGCAAGATGCCCAACGTTACATGGCTCGAGGGCTCCTTTGTGGAAACCATAAAGGGGTGGCAATCGGGGTGGTTCTACATCACCGAGCCGCGTGACCCTACATGGGCAGCGGCCCCGAGTTCCGATCTGGCATCCCCACGCGGCTCACCTCTTGGAATGAGATGGGCCTGTCCTAGGGTAGTTCGGGAGAGCTGACCGGACTCCAAACATGTATTCAAAACATGGTGAACAAGAAGCTCAAACTCGTCAACGTAGTCCAGGTCATGCTCATCTGCCGGATCCTCCTGTGTCAACAACGGGCCTTCAACTTGTGGGAGTTCGACCCGGCGCAACACCAAACTCTAAACAGGCTGTTCGATACAACACACGAGGATGCCTGGAAGGTGCTATTCAAGGGCGCCGAGGTTCCTCCTCCTACTACCGAGGATCGCGGATTCTGCGCGAAGCGCCAAGCCAGCGCGTTAAGTTGTTTTACCTCTTACAAGATACTTGTTTTACATAGTTTGACTCTATGCGGGATCTAAGCTCCCGTTCCTTTGACAGGACTGGCAGGAAATAGCCGGACAGATCGACTGTCCGGCTCCTTTGCCCGAAGGCCCAACAAACGCTCTCCAGACGGAGATGCTGACTCCGGCTCCTTACAAGGTGCCAGAGAAGACCAAGAAGGCCAAGAGAGCCCGAAAGAGTTCCCGGCACCAGGTGTTATCGGACTCATCATCTGATGACTCTGCGGCACACTCCTCCACCAAAGACGAGGAGGAACAAGAAGTGTTGGAAATATGCCCTAGATGCAATAATAAATTAGTTATTATTATATTTCCTTGTTCGTGATAATCATTTATTATCCATGCTATAATTGTATTGATAGGAAACTCAGATACATGTGTGGATACATAGACAACACCACGTCCCTAGTAAGCCTCTAGTTGACTAGCTCGTTGATCAATAGATGGTTACGGTTTCCTAACCATGGACATTGGATGTCGTTGATAACGGGATCACATCATTAGGAGAATGATGTGATGGACAAGACCTAATCCTAAGCCTAGCACAAAGATCGTATAGTTCGTATGCTCAAGCTTTTCTAATGTCAAGTATCATTTCCTTAGACCATGAGATTGTGCAACTCCCGGACACCGTCGGAGTGCTTTGGGTGTATCAAACGTCACAACGTAACTGGGTGACTATAAAGGTGCATTACAGGTATCTCCGAAAGTATCTGTTGGGTTGGCACGAATCAAGACTGGGATTTGTCACTCCGTGTAAGCGGAGAGGTATCTCTGGGCCACTCGGTAGGACATCATCATATGCGCAATGTGACCAAGGAGTTGATCACGGGATGATGTGTTACGGAACGAGTAAAGAGACTTGCCGGTAACGAGATTGAACAAGGTATCGGTATACCGACGATCGAATCTCGGGCAAGTACAATACCGCTAGACAAAGGGAATTGTATACGGGATTGATTAAGTCCTTGACATCGTGGTTCATCTGATGAGATCATCGTGGAACATGTGGGAGCCAACATGGGTATCCAGATCCCGCTATTGGTTATTGACCGGAGAACGTCTCGGTCATGTCTGCATGTCTCCCGAACCCGTAGGGTCTACACACTTAAGGTTCGGTGACGCTAGGGTTGTAGAGATATTAGTATGCGGTAACCCGAATGTTATTCGGAGTCCCGGATGAGATCCCGGACATCACGAGGAGTTCCGGAATGGTCCGGAGGTAAAGAATTATATATAGGAAGTGCTATTTCGGCCATCGGGACAAGTTTCGGGGTCACCGGTATTGTACCGGGACCACCGGAAGGGTCCCGGGGGTCCACCGGGTGCGGCCACCTGCCCCGGGGGGCCACATGGGCTGTAGGGGGTGTGCCTTGGCCTATATGGGCCAAGGGCACCAGCCCCAAGAGGCCCATGCGCCAAGAGAAGAGAAAAAGGGGAGAGTCCTAAAGGGGGAAGGCACCTCCGAGGTGCCTTGGGGAGGATGGACTCCTCCCCCCCTTGGCCGCACCCTTCCTTGGAGGAAGGGGCAAGGGCTGCGCCTCCCCCTCTCCCTTGGACCTATATATAGTGGGGAAAAGGAGGAGCAAACCAATCTAAGGCCAGGCGCCTCCCTTCCCCTCCCGTGAAACATCTCCCTCCTCCCGCAGCGCTTCGCGAAGCCCTGTTGGAATCCCGCTACTTCCACCATGCCGTCGTGCTGCTGGATCTCCATCAACCTCTCCCTCTCTCCTTGCTGGATCAAGGCATGGGAGACGTCACCGGGCTGTACGTGTGTTGAACGTGGAGGTGCCGTGCGTTCGGCACTTGATCATCGGTGATTTGAATCATGACGAGTACGACTTCATCAACCCCGTTCACTTGAACGCTTCCGCTTAGCGATCTACAAGGGTATGTAGATGCACTCTCTTTCCCCTCGTTGCTGGTTTCTCCATAGATAGATCTTGGTGATACGTAGGAAAATTTTGAATTTCTGCTACGTTCCCCAACAGTGGCATCATGAGATAGGTCTATTCTGTAGATTCTATGCACGAGTTGAACACAAAGTAGTTGTGGGCGTTGATTTTGTTCAATATGCTTGCCGTTACTAGTCTTATCTTGATTCGGCGGCATCGTGGGATGAAGCGGCCTGGACCGACCTTACACGTACTCTTACGTGAGACTGGTTCCACCGACTGACATGCACTAGATGCATAAGGTGGCAAGCGGGTGTCTGTCTCTCCTATTTTAGTCAGATCGGATTCGATGAAAAGGGTCCTTATGAAGGGTAAATAGCAATTGGCATATCACGTTGTGGTTTTGCGTAGGTAAGAAACGTCCTTGCTAGAAACCCATAGCAGCCACGTAAAACATGCAAACAACAATTAGAGGACGTCTAACTTGTTTTTGCAGGGTATGCTATGTGATGTGATATGGCCAAAAGGATGTGATGAATGATATATGTAATGTATGATATTGATCATGTTCTTGTAATAGATGATCATGGAGCCCCAAGATGGAGATCAAAGGAGCTACATGATATTGGCCATATCATGTCACTATTTGATTGCATGTGATGTTTATCATGTTTATACATCTTATTTTCTTAGAACGACGGTAGTAAATAAGATGATCCCTCATTAAAATTTCAAGAAGTGTTCTCCCCTAACTGTGCACCGTTGCTACAGTTCGTCGTTTCGAACCACCACGTGTTAATCGGGTGTGATAGATCCTTACGTTCACATACAACGGGTGTAAGACAGTTTTACACAGCAAAAACACTTTGGGTTAACTTGACGAGCCTAGCATGTACAGACATGGCCTCGGAACACAGAGACCGAAAGGTCGAGCATGAGTCGTATAGAAGATACGATCAACATGAAGATGTTCACCGACGTTGACTAGTCCGTCTCACGTTGACTAGTTCACTTGGATCATGTAATCACTTATATGACTAGAGGGATGTCTATCTAAGTGGGAGTTCATAAGATGAAATTAATTATTCTGAACATAGTCAAAAGGATTTTGCAAATTATGTCGTAGCTCACGCTATAGTTCTACTGTTTAGATATGTTCCTAGAGAAAAATTAGTTGAAAGTTGATAGTAGCAATTATGCGGACTAGGTCCGTAAACTGAGGATTGTCCTCATTGCTTCTTAGAAGGCTTATGTCCTTAATGCACCGCTCAGTGTGCTAAACCTCGAACGTTGTGTGTGGATGTTGCGAACATCTGACATACACGTTTTGATAACTACATGATAGTTCAGTTAAACGGTTTAGAGTTGAGGCACCAAAGACGTTTTTGAAACGTCACGAAACATATGAGATGTTTTGAGGGCTGAAATTGGAATTTCAGGATCGTGCCCACGTCAAGAGGTATAAGACCTCCGACGATTTTCTTAACCTGCAAACTAAGGAGAAAAGCTCAATTGTTGAGCTTGTGCTCGGATTGTCTGAGTACAACAATCATTTGAATCAAGTGGGAGTTGATCTTCTAGATAAGATAGTGATGTTTCTCCGAAGTCATTACCACCAAGCTGCTAGAGCTTCGTGACGAACTATAATATATCAGGGACATGTATGATGATCCTTGAGATGTTCGTGATGTTTGACACCACAAAAGTAGAAATCAAGAAGGAGCATCAATTGTTGATGGTTGGTGAAACCACTAGTTTCAAGAAGGGCAACGGCACGAAGGGATACTTCATAAAACGGCAATTCAGCTGCTGCTCTAGTGAAGAAACCCAAGGTTGAACCCAAACCCGAGACTAAGTGCTTCTGTAATAAAGGGAACAGCCACTGGAGCAGAATTACCCTAGATACTTGGTAGATTAGAAGGCTGGCAAGGTCGATAGAAGTATATTGGATATACATTATGTTAATGTGTACTTTACTAGTACTCCTAGTAGCACCAGGGTATTAGATACCGGTTCGGTTGCTAAGTGTTAGTAACTCGAAATAAAAGCTACGGAATAAACGGAGACTAGCTAAAGGTGAGCTGACGATATGTGTTGGAAGTGTTTCCAATGTTGATATGATCAAGCATCGCAAGCTCCCTCTACCATCGAGATTGGTGTTTGCATTGAGAACAGACATGGTTGGATTATGTCTATCGCAATACAGTTATTCATTTAAGGAGAATAATGGTTACTCTATTTATTTGAATAATACCTTCAATGGTCTTACACCTAAAATGAATGGTTTATTGAATCTCGATCGTAGTGATACACATGTTCATGCCAAAAGATAGTAATGATAGTACCACCTACTTGTGGCACTGCCACGTAAGTCATATCGGTATAAAACGCATGAAGAAGCTCCATGTTGATGGATCTTTGGGCTCACTCGTTTTTGAAAAGTTTGGGACATGCGAACCATGTCTATTGGTATATATGCATGAAGAAACTCCATGCAAATGGACCATTTTGTACTCGCTTGATTTTGTATCACTTGAGACATGCAAATCATACCACATGGGCAAGATGACTGAAAGCCTCGTTTTTAGTAAAATGGAACAAGAAAGCAACTTGTTGGAAGTAATACATTTTTGATGTGTGCAGTCCAATGAGTGCTGAGGCATGTAGTGGATATCGTTATGTTCTTACTTCACAGATGATTTGAGTAGATGTTGAGTATATTTACTTGATAAATCACGAGTCTGAATTACTGAATGGTTCAAGTAATTTCAGGGTGAAGTTGAAATATCGTCGTGACAAGAGGATAAAATATTTATGATATGATCATAGATATGAATATCTGAATTACGAGTTTGGCACAAAATTAAGACATTGTGGAAATTGTTTCACAACTGATACAGCCTGGAACACCATAGCGTGATGGTGTGTCCGGACATCATAACTGCACCCTATTGGATATGATGCATACCATGATGTCTCTTATCGAATTAGCACAATAGTTTATGGGTTAGGCATTGGAGACAACCACATTCACTTTAAATAGGGCACCACGTAATTCCGATGATATGACATCGTATGAACTATGGTTTAGAGAAACCTAAGCTGTCATTTCTTAAAAGTTTGGGGCTGCGACGCTTATGTGAAAAAGTTTCAGGCTGATAAGCTCGAACCCAAAGCGGATAAATGCATCTTCATAAGACACCCAAAACAGTTGGGTATACCTCCTGTCTCAGATCCGAAAGCAATAAGGGATTGTTTCTAGAATCGGGTCCTTTCTCGAGGAAAAGTTTCTCTCGAAAGAATTGAGTGGGAGGATGGTGGAGACTTGATGAGGTTATTGAACCGTTTCTTCAACTAGTGTGTGGCAGGGCACAGGAAGTTGTTCTTGTGACACCTACACCAATTGAAGTGGAAGCTTATGATAGTGATCATGAAACTTCAGATCAAATCACTACCAAACCTCGTGGGATGACAAGGATGCGCACTACTTCAGAGTGGTACGTAATCCTGTCTTGGAAGTCATGTTGCTAGACAACAATGAACCTATGAGCTATGGAGAAGCGATGGTGGGCCCGGATTCCGATAAATGGCTCGAGGCCATATAATCCGAGAGAGGATGCATATATGAAAACAAAGTGTAGACTTTGGAAGAACTACTTGATGGTCGTAAGGCTGTTAGGTACATATGGATTTTAAAAGGAAGACGAACAATGATGGTAAGTATCACCGTTAAGAAAGCTCGACTTGTCGTTAAGATGTTTTCAGACAAGTTCAAGGAGTTGATTACGGTGAGACTTTCTCACTCATAGCGATGCTAAGAGTCTGTTGGAATTATATTAGCGATTACTGCATTATTTATGAAATCTTGCAGATAGGATGTCAAAACATTGTTTCCTCGACGATTTTCTTGAGGAAAGGTTGTATGTGATACAACCGGAAGGTTTTGTCAATCCTAAAAGATGCTAATAAGTATGCAAAGCTCCAGCAATCCTTCTAAGGACTGGAGTAAGCATCTCGGAGTTGGAATGTATGCTTTGATGAGATGATCAAAGATTTTGGGTGTATACAAAGTTTATGAGAAACTGGTATTTCCAAAGAAGTGAGTGGGAGCACTATAGAATTTCTGATGAGTATATGTTGTTGACACATTGTTGATCAGAATTGATGTAGAATTTCTGGAAAGCATATAGGGTTATTGGGAAAGTGTTTTTCAATGGAAAGCCTAGATTAAGCTACTTGAACATTGAGCATCAAGATCTATAAGGATAGATCAAAACGCATAATGGTACTTTCAAATGAGCACATACCTTGACATGATCTTGAAGGTGTTCAAGATGGATCAGTCAAAGAAGGAGTTCTTGCCTGAGTTGTAAGGTATGAAGTTAAGACTTAAAGCTCGACCACAGCAGAATAGAGAGAAAGGACGAAGGTCGTCCCCTAAGCTTAAGACATAGGCTCTATAGTATGCTGTGCTGTGTACCGCACCTGAAGTGTGCCTTGCCATGAGTCAGTCAAGGGGTACAAGTGTGATCCCAGAATGGATCACATGACAGCGGTCAAAGTTATCCTTAGTAACTAGTGGACTAAGGAATTTTCTCGATTATGGAGGTGATAAAGAGTTCGACGTAAAGAGTTACGTCGATGCAAGCTTAACACCTATCCGGATAGCTCTGAGTAGAGATGTCGGATACGTATAATGGAGCAACAATTTAGAATATCTCCAAGTAGAATAGTTATTTGGAATAGCTCCAAATAGAACGTGGTAGCTGCATCTAGGAGATGACATAGAGATTTGTAAAGCACACACGGATCAGAAAGGTTCGGACCCATTGACTAAAACCTCTCTCACAAGCAACAAGATCAAACCTAAACTCATTGAGTGTTAATCACATAGTGATGTGAACTAGACTACTGACTCTAGTAAACTCTTGGGTGTTAGTCACATGGCGATGTGACCTGTGAGTGTTAATCACATGGCGATGTGAACTAGATTATTGACTCTAGTGCAAGTGGGAGACTGTTGGAAATATGCCCTAGAGGCAATAATAAATTGGTTATTATTATATTTCCTTGTTCATGATAATCGTTTATTATCCATGCTATAATTGTATTGATAGGAATCTCAGATACATGTGTGGATACATAGACAACACCATGTCCCTAGTAAGCCTCTAGTTGACTAGCTCGTTGATCAATAGATGGTTACGGTTTCCTAACCATGGACATTGAAGGTCGTTGATAACGGGATCACATCATTAGGAGAATGATGTGATGGACAAGACCCAATCCTAAGCCTAGCACAAAGATCGTGTAGTTCGTATGCTAAAGCTTTTCTAAATGTCAAGTATCATTTCCTTAGACCATGAGATTGTGCAACTCCCGGATACCGTAGGAATGCTTTGGGTGTATCAAACGTCACAACGTAACTGGGTGACTATAAAGGTGCACTACAGGTATCTCCGAAAGTATCTGTTGGGTTGGCACGAATCGAGACTGGGATTTGTCACTCCGTGTAAGCGGAGAGGTATCTCTGGGACCACTCGGTAGGACATCATCATATGCACAATGTGACCAAGGAGTTGATCAAGGGATGATGTGTTACGGAACGAGTAAAGAGACTTGCCGGTAACGAGATTGAACTAGGTATTGGATACCGACGATCGAATCTCGGGCAAGTAACATACCGATAGACAAAGGGAATTGTATACGGGATTGATTAAGTCCTTGACATCGTGGTTCATCCGATGAGATCATCGTGGAACATGTGGGAGCCAACATGGGTATCCAGATCCCGCTGTTGGTTATTGACCGGAGAGTCGTCTCGGTCATGTCTGCATGTCTCCCGAACCCGTAGGGTCTACACACTTAAGGTTCGGTGATGCTAGGGTTATAGAGATATTAGTATGCGGTAACCCGAAAGTTGTTCGGAGTCCCGGATGAGATCCCGGACGTCACGAGGAGTTCCGGAATGGTCCGGACGTAAAGAATTATATATAGGAAGTGCTATTTCGGCTATCGGGACAAGTTTCGGGGTCACCGGTATTGTACCGGGACCACCGGAAGGGTCCCGGGGGTCCACCGGGTGGAGCCACCTGCCCCGGGGGGCCACATGGGCTGTAGGGGGTGTGCCTTGGCCTATATGGGCCAAGGGCACCAGCCCCAAGAGGCCCATGCGCCAAGAGAAGAGAAAAAGGGGAGAGTCCTAAAGGGGGAAGGCACCTCCGAGGTGCCTTGGGGAGGATGGACTCCTCCCCCCCTTGGCTGCACCCTTCCTTGGAGGAAGGGGCAAGGGCTGCGCCTCCCCCTCTCCCTTGGGCCTATATATAGTGGGGAAAAGGAGGAGCAAACATACCTAAGGCCTGGCGCCTCCCTCTCCCTCCCATGACACATCTTCCTCCTCCCGCAGCGCTTAGCGAAGCCCTGTTGGAATCCCGCTACTTCCACCACGCCGTCGTGCTGCTGGATCTCTATCAACCTCTCCCTCCTCCTTGCTAGATCAAGGCATGGGAGACGTCTCCGTTCCGTATGTGTGTTGAACGCGGAGGTGCCGTCCGTTCGGCGCTAGGATCATCGATGATTTGAATCACGACGAGTACGACTCCATCAACCCCGTTCTCTTGAATGCTTCCGCGCGCGATCTACAAGGGTATGTAGATCCACTCCCCCCTCGTTGCTAGATTACTCCATAGATTGATCTTGGTGACACGTAGGAAAATTTTGAATTTATGCTGCGTTCCCCAACACCCTCTCCCCTGCTACACCTCTCCCTCTCGCAGAAGAACGGCGAAGCCCTGCTGCGGTGACTGCTGCATCCACCACCACGCCGTCGTGCTGCTGGATCTTCATCAACCTCTCCTCCCCCCTTTCTGGATCAAGAAGGAGGAGACGTCACTCTGACCGTATGTGTGTTGAACACGGAGGTGCCGTCCATTCGGCGCTAGGATCTCCGGTGATTTGGATCACGTCGAGTACGACTTCCTCATCCCCGTTCTTTGAATGCTTCCGCGCGTGATCTACAAAGGTATGTAGATGCAATCCGATCACTCGTTGCTAGATGAACTCATAGATGGATCTTGGTGAAACCGTAGGAAAATTTTTGTTTTCTGCAACGTTCCCCAACATGATTGTCCTAGGAATGCTTTCATATGAATAAAGCTCTCTGTATTGCCTGCAAAAAAAGAGTATGTACCAATAGTCCCATTTTTCTGAAGAAGTATATACCTTATTTTTTTGAGTATATATACCAACTCTGTTAGAATAAATCTGAGGCGCTTCGTTGATCTACCGAGGACCAAGCAATCACACAAGCACGATACCGAGATTTGTTAACGAGGTTCACCGATATGGCTACATCCCCGGGGCCTGACTACGGGCGCTCCTCCCCATGACACCGTCACAATACCGCACCCCGGTCGCCCGGGCGCCAGCACACGCCGCCGGCTCCCCCGCGTGCCCGTGCTATTATGTTGGCATAGGTTACATCGTGTGTCTACCCCCGCTATGTGTTGGAAGTGTTCTCAATGTTGATATGATCAAGCATCGCACGCTCCCTCTACCATCGAGATTGGTGTTTGCGTTGAGCATAGACATGATTGGATTATGTCTATCGCAATACGGTTATTCATTTAAGGAGAATAATGGTTACTCTGTTTATTTGAATAATACCTTCAATGGTCTTACACCTAAAATGAATGGTTTATTGAATCTCGATCGTAGTGATACACATGTTCATGCCAAAAGATAGTAATGATAGTACCACCTACTTGTGGCACTGCCACGTAAGTCATATCGGTATAAAACGCATGAAGAAGCTCCATGTTGATGGATCTTTGGGCTCACTCATTTTTGAAAAGTTTGGGACATGCGAACCATGTCTATTGGTATATATGCATGAAGAAACTCCATGCAAATGGACCGTTTTGTACTGGCTTGATTTTGAATCACTTGAGACATGCAAATCATACCACATGGGCAAGATGACTGAAAGCCTCGTTTTCAGTAAAATGGAACTAGAAAGCAACTTGTTGGAAGTAATACATTTTGATGTATGCAGTCCAATGAGTGCTGAGGCATGTAGTGGATGTCGTTATGTTCTTACTTCACAGATGATTTGAGTAGATGTTGAGTATATTTACTTGATGAATCACGAGTCTGAATTATTGAAAGGTTCAAGTAATTTCAGGGTGAAGTTGAAAGATCGTCGTGACAAGAGGATAAAATATCTATGATATGATCATAGAGATGAATATCTGAATTACGAGTTTGGCACAGAATTAAGACATTGTGGAAATTGTTCCACAACTAATACAGCCTGGAGCACCATAGTGTGATGGTGTGTCCGAACGTCATAACTGCACCCTATTGGATATGATGCATACCATGATGTCTCTTATCGAATTACCACAATAGTTTATGGGTTAGGCATTAGAGACAACCACATTCACTTTAAACGGGGCACCACGTAATTCCGATGAGATGACACCGTATGAACAATGGTTTAGAGAAACCTAAGCTGTCATTTCTTAAAAGTTTGGGACTGCGACGCTTATGTGAAAAAGTTTCAGGCTGATAAGCTCGAACCTAAAGCGGATAAATGCATCTTCATAGGACACCCGAAACAGTTGGGTATACCTCCTGTCTCAGATTCGAAAGCAATAAGGGATTGTTTCTAGAATCAGGTCCTTTCTCGAGGAAAAGTTTCTCTCGAAAGAATTGAGTGGGAGGATGGTGGAGACTTGATGAGGTTATTGAACCGTTACTTCAACTATAGTGTATAGCAGGGCACAAAGAGTTGTTCCTGTGGCACCTACACCAATTGAAGTGGAAGCTTATGATATTGATCATGAGACTTCAGATCAAGTCACTACCAAACATCGTAGGATGACAAGGATGCGTACTACTTCAGAGTGGTACGCAACCCTGTCTTGGAAGTCATGTTGCTAGACAACAATGAACCTACGAGCTATGGAGAAGCGATGGTGAGCCTGGATTCCGATAAATGGCTTGAGGCCATATAATCCGAGAGAGGATCCATGTATGAAAACAAAGTGTAGACTTTGGAAGAACTACTTGATGGTCGTAAGGCTGTTGAGTGTAGATGGATTTTAAAAGGGAAGACGGACAATGATGGTAAATGTCACCATTAAGAAAGCTCGACTTGTCGTTAAGATGCTTTCTGACGAGTTCAAGGAGTTGACTATGGTGAGATTTTCTCACTCGTAGTGATGCTAAGAGTCTGTTGGAATTATATTAGCGATTACTGCATTATTTATGAAATCTTGCAGATAGGATGTCAAAACATTGTTTCCTCGACGATTTTCTTGAGGAAAGGTTGTATGTGATACAACCGGAAGGTTTTGTCAATCCTGAAAGATGCTAATAAGTATGCAAAGCTCCAGCAATCCTTCTGAGGACTGGAGTAAGCATCTCGGAGTTGGAATGTATGCTTTGATGAGATGATCAAAGATTTTGGGTGTATACAAAGTTTATGAGAAACTGGTATTTCCAAAGAAGTGAGTGGGAGCACTATAGAATTTTTGATGAGTATATGTTGTTGATCAGAAATGATGTAGAGTTTCTGGAAAGCATATAGGGTTATTGGGAAAGTGTTTTTCAATGGAAAGCCTGGATTAAGCTACTTGAGCATTGAGCATCAAGATCTATAAGGATAGATCAAAACGCTTAATAGTACTTTCAAATGAGCACATGCCTTGACGTGATCTTGAAGGTGTTCAAGATGGATCAGTCAAAGAAGGAGTTCTTCCCTGAGTTATAAGGTATGAAGTTAAGACTTAAAGCTCGACCACGGCAGAATAGAGAGAAAAGATGAAGGTCGTCCCCTATGCTCAAGACGTAGGCTCTACAGTATGCTATGCTGTGTACCGCACCTGAAGTGTGCCTTGCCATGAGTCAGACAAGGGGTACAAGAGTGATCCATGAATGGATCACAGGACAGCGGTCAAAGTTATCCTTAGTAACTAGTGGACTAAGGAAGTTTCTCGGTTATGGAGGTGGTAAAAGAGTCCGTCGTAAAGGGTTACGTCGATGCAAGCTTAACACCTATCCGGATAGCTCTGAGTAGTGATACCGGATGCATATAATGGAGCAACAATTTAGAATAGCTCCAAGTAGAATAGTTATTTGGAATAGCTCCAAATAGAGCATGGTAGCTACATCTAGGAGATGACATAGAGATTTGTAAAGCACACACGGATCTGAAAGGTTCGGACCCGTTGACTAAAACCTCTCTCACAAGCAACATGATCAAACCTAAAACTCATTGAGTGTTAATCACATAGTGATGTGAACTAGATTGCTGACTCTAGTAAACTCTTTGGGTGTTAGTCACATGGCGATGTGACCTGTGAGTGTTAATCACATGGCGATTTGAACTAGATTATTGACTCTAGTGCAAGTGGGAGACTGTTGGAAATATGCCCTAGAGGCAATAATAAATTAGTTATTATTATATTTCCTTGTTCATGATAATCGTTTATTATCCATGCTATAATTGTATTGATAGGAAACTCAGATACATGTGTGGATACATAGACAACACCATGTCCCTAGTAAGCCTCTAGTTGACTAGCTCGTTGATCAATAGATGGTTACGGTTTCCTAACCATGGACATTGGTTGTCGTTGATAACGGGATCACATCATTAGGAGAATGATGTGATGGACAAGACCTAATCCTAAGCCTAGCACAAAGATCGTATAGTTCGTATGCTAAAGCTTTTCTAATGTCAAGTATCATTTCCTTAGACCATGAGATTGTGCAACTCCCGGATACCGTAGGAGTGCTTTGGGTGTATCAAACGTCATAACGTAACTGGGTGACTATAAAGGTGCATTACAGGTATCTCCGAAAGTATCTGTTGGGTTGGCACGAATCAAGACTGGGATTTGTCACTCCGTGTAAGCGGAGAGGTATCTCTGGGCCCACTCGGTAGGACATCATCATATGCACAATGTGACCAAGGAGTTGATCACGGGATGATGTGTTACGGAACGAGTAAAGAGACTTGCCGGTAACGAGATTGAACAAGGTATCGGTATACCGACGATCGAATCTCGGGCAAGTATAATACCGCTAGACAAAGGGAATTGTATACGGGATTGATTAAGTCCTTGACATCGTGGTTCATCCGATGAGATCATCGTGGAACATGTGGGAGCCAACATGGGTATCCAGATCCCGCTGTTGGTTATTGACCGGAGAGTCGTCTCGGTCATGTCTGCATGTCTCCCGAACCAGTAGGGTCTACACACTTAAGGTTCGGTGACGCTAGGGTTGTAGAGATATTAGTATGCGGTAACCCGAATGTTGTTCGGAGTCCCGGATGAGATCCCGGACATCACGAGGAGTTCCGGAATGGTCCGGAGGTAAAGAATTATATATAGGAAGTGCTATTTCGGCCATCGGGACAAGTTTCGGGGTCACCGGTATTGTACCGGGACCACCGGAAGGGTCCCGGGGGTCCACCGGGTGGGGCCACCTGCCCCGCGGGGCCACATGGGCTGTAGGGGGTGTGCCTTGGCCTATATGGGCCAAGGGCACCAGCCCCAAGAGGCCCATGCGCCAAGAGAAGAGAAAAAGGGGAGAGTCCTAAAGGGGGAAGGCACCTCCGAGGTGCCTTGGGGAGGATGGACTCCTCCCCCCCCTTGGCCGCACCCTTCCTTGGAGGAAGGGGCAAGGGCTGCGCCTCCCCGTCTCCCTTGGCCCTATATATAGTGGGGAAAAGGAGGAGCAAACCAATCTAAGGCCTGGCGCCTCCCTTCCCCTCCCGTGACACATCTCCCTCCTCCCGCAGCGCTTCGCGAAGCCCTGTTGGAATCCCGCTACTTCCACCATGTCGTCGTGCTGCTGGATCTCCATCAACCTCTCCCTCTCTCCTTGCTGGATCAAGGCATGGGAGACGTCACCGGGCTGTACGTGTGTTGAACGCGGAGGTGCCGTGCGTTCGGCACTTGATCATCGGTGATTTGAATCACGACGAGTACGACTTCATCAACCCCGTTCACTTGAACGCTTCTGCTGAGCGATCTACAAGGGTATGTAGATGCACTCTCTTTCCCCTCGTTGCTGGTTTCTCCATAGATAGATCTTGGTGATACGTAGGAAAATTTTGAATTTCTGCTACGTTCCCCAACAAGAAGATGCTCCCCCTCCAGGCGGGGGAGACAAGAAAAGGAAGGCCGCCCCAACTGGGGGGCCGAAGGGTCCAAGAAGGGAAGGACTCTCCTTCCGGACAGTTCCACCGCCGCCGATGAAGGCGAAGACGAGTGGTTGCCCAGGGCTAAGCCCCTGGGGAGATCGTAAGTATTCGGATACAAGAGTAACTCATAGCATTCCTTTGTCGCATTGCTTTCCCTAACGCCGAACATGATTATGAAGGCCGCCACGAGCCAGTATCGATGTATCATCGGACGGCTCCCTGGGCTCGTCGGACATGGATAGCGATCCAGTCCCGACCGCCACCTCCCCTCATCCTACTGACGACGCCGAGGTGATGTCTCACGAGGCACCGGGTCGAGGGGAGACAGTCCCGGAGGCGCCTCAAGGCGGCCTCCCGGACTCCGGGAGCCGAGGGGACAAGGCCCCTGAGAGCCCCGAGTTCGGCCCTCAGCCGAACACCGCGCCGGAACCTCCAGTGGTTCCTGGCTCGGGCAAGCGGCCTCTTATAAGAGGGGCAAGACGCCTGTGTCGGTGACCTCTGTCCATCAGGGGCGCCGAACAATCTGCTGGAAGCGCTTCACAACGCTTCCATCGACGAGGAGCACCGTACTATTATGAGTGCGGTGGTCCAGAAGGTTCAGTCCGCCAAGAGCGGATTGACTGAAGCCTGTGCGAGCCTTCTAACAGGCTTTGAGGTAAGTGTTAAAATATAGGAAAAATATTACCGCATAGATAGTAGCCCCTGATGCTCTGTTCGGTATTCACAAAGAAAAGCCGAACAGAGAATCAAACAATATCGCAGGAGTCTAATTTAAGTATGTCAATATGCGTATGCAGGCTTCGCTGCTGGCCTCAGCCGCACTGACTGCGGAGGTCGCCTCACTGAAGCAGGACCTTGAGGGGTCCAAGAAAGAGGTCGGCCTTGCCAAGAGGCAGCTCGAGGAGAACAAGGGTAAGTAATACCCTATCCATAGATATGTATATATAAAATAAGACGCGATTGTAAAATGACAGGATCATCGTATATTTGCCAGGGGCCACGACCGAGGTGGAAACCCTGAAGAAAGCGCTAATCAAGGCCGAAGATAAAGCGGCCATGGAGCGCACTGAGCGGGAAAAGCAAGAGGCTCGTGTGAGCGAGGTGCAGCAAGAGCTCCAGGCTCTCGTGACGAAGCACGAGGCGTTGGAGCTTGACTCGAGGACGCGGGAGTCTGAGCTTGCCGCGGCCCTCGAGAGCGCAAAAGATGCTAAGGCCGAAGCCCAAAAGGCCCTCCAGGAAATCGACGCAATGAAGAAGATAGCGGCCGATAAGGCATTCTATATGCAGAGCAAGCATGTAAAAGTAAATTACCGATTACTTACCCGAACTCGGAGCTCTCCAGGAGCATTCGTAGATTTGCCCCGCAGTGTGTCGGATGTCGCACAGTTTTACCAGGCCGAGGAGGGAAGCTCAACGGAGAAGCTGCTCTGGTCTCAGTATACTGAGACCGAACACCCGATGCCTCTGAGCGACCAGCTAAAGCAGCTGGTCGAGCTGCACAAGGTGGCCGAACAGGCCATGAAGGGCCTTATAGTCCGGCTGTGGCCTGGCGACGCCCTTCCGAACAGCTACTTCGGCCTAGTGAGGCGGCTTGTGGATGCCTACCCACGGCTGGAGGTCGTCAAGCGGTCCGTCTGCATCGAAGGTGCACGCCGGGCTTTCGCCCGTGTGAAGGTACAGTGGGCCAAGCTAGACGCTGTGAAGCTGATCAAGGAAGGGCCGCCGCAGGGCAAGGAGCATCGCACCCCTGAAATTTATTATGGAGGTGTCCTGAAGGGTGCCCGTCTTGTAGCGGACGAATGTTCCAAGGATGTAACATTTGAGTAAACTTGCTCGTGTGATCCTGTATGATGAAAACTTGTTTCATATGCGCTATGCAACGCTTGTGTGAATTTAAAATATTACCTTCTGTTTGGCTGTTTATCCAATCTGAGAGATGGCTAGTCCTCGGCTTCTGCCCCCATGCCACGAGTGCTGGGGTGTTCGGGATTGACCTGAGCACTCTTGTTCCCATGTTTGGGTCCTTCGAGGGAGGTGCTCAGCACAACGAACAAGGCAACCAGACTAATAATGCTTTATCACTCTCACTTAGCCATAGAATTCTATAATTTTAAATTTCGGAAAAGCCCCTGGTATTCGGAAGGCCGAATTCGGGGCGCGATACACGCCTTTAAGCCGGACAGGGCCGGCCCCTCGCTCTAAGCGGCATAAGTCTTTAGGGACTCGAAAACCTCGCCGAACAGCGACCAGTCTCTCGCCTTATCATGACAGTCAGTTTTAGCTTTCTCTACTGAGGTGCTCAGCCCAGCAGAACCGGGGCACAATCGCAGTAGTTCTCCTAGCGCTACCTTAGGAGATAGAGCAGAACGTAAGGTACCAAAACATAGGAGCCGGGCAAACCCAACATTTGACCAAAGACATGATTCGGAGCTAATGCATATAATGTTATAAATTCGGGGTGCCGCACTTGTGAAAGTGTTCGGACTTTTCATACCATATTGTGGGGTATGTAAGCCCCTGGTGTATTGGTCGTACCAAAGTGTACGGTTGCAAGGCGTCATTAATGAACATATATATATATATATAACAAAAATGCAATAATAGTCTTAATGTTATGCATTGTTTATTCAAAAAGGTGTGTTTAAAGCAGAATGATACAGATGGTGCGATAAGCAAAGAGTAGGACTATGTCCCTTCCAAGGGCAAGCTGAGGAACAGTATTAAATCAAATATTTCGCTCATTATTGTAATCCACCTGGGAATTCTGTGGTGTGACGTAGCTTTCTGCCTCCTTGGTTGCTGCATCATGTGTTCGGCGATAGTGCTGCCGGACAGGGTTTCCAGAGATTAAGGTCCTCAAAAAGAAAAAATAACCAAACGGGAAGCCCCTAGTGCGGTTTAAGCCGCGTCTTGGGGCATGTCGCAGTGTGCCCCCCTCCTCACCTGTGCCCATGGTATTTTTAATGCGTAATTATGTACGCGTGGAACGAGTTTCGCCGTTCGGCTGGGACTGGGGTGGGGGCCGCATTGCTACACGAGCTCAGATCGCGCCAGGTGGTCTAGTTGCGGATTGCTCCGAGCGCGCTTGAAGGTGTCCGGGTCTTGAAATGCCGAACTGGTGGATTGCCTTGAGATGCTGCTTTGCGCTTCTGCTGCGAGGGCCGCGGTGTGCTCCTCCGTTCGGAGAGAGCGTTATGTGTTTCCATTGACTGTAATAACCCCGCGAGGTCCTGACATCTTGAGCTTGAGGTATGCATAATGCGGTACCGCATTGAATCTAGCAAATGCGGTTCGCCCGAGTAGTGCATGATAACCACTGCGGAACGAGACTATATCGAAGATTAACTCTTCGCTTCGGAAGTTATCCGGGGATCCGAAGACCACTTCCAGTGTGATTGAGCCTGTGCAATGGGCCTCTACACCTGGAATGACGCCTTTAAAGGTCGTTTTTGTGGGTTTGATCCTTGAGGGGTCTATACCCATTTTGCGCACTTTGTGCTGATAAAGCAGGTTCAGGCTGCTGCCGCCATCCATAAGGACTCGAGTGAGGTGAAATCCGTCAATGATTGAGTCCAGAACTAGCGCGGCAAATCCGCCATGACAGATACTAGTGGGCTGGTCCCTGCGATCGAAAGTGATCGGATAGGAGGACCATGGGTTGAACTTTGGGGCGACTGGCTCCAACGCATATACGTCCCTGAGCGCACGCTTCCGCTCCCTCTTGGGGATGTGGGTTGCGTACATCATGTTCACTGTCCGCACTTGTGGGGGAAACCTCTTCTGTCCTCCGGTGTGTGGCTGCTGGGGCTCCTCCTCGTCATCGCTATGTGGCCCCTTGTCCTTGTTTTCGGCAATTAACTTGTCGGCCTGCTTGAACACCCAACAATCCCTGTTGGTGTGATTGGCTGGTTTTTCTGGGGTGCCGTGTATTTGACACGAGCGATCGAGTATACGGTCCAAGCTGGATGGACCCGGCGTACTTCGTTTGAATGGCTTTTTCCGCTGACCGGGTTTAGAGCCTTTGAATCCGGCATTGACTACCGTATCCTCGGTATTATTGCTGTTAATGCGGCGCTTATGTTTGTTGCGATGTGACCTGCTATTGCCTTCCTTGGTATCGGAAGTACCATGGTTCTTTGATATGTTATTACTGCGAGCCAGCCAGCTGTCTTCTCCCGCATAAAAGCGGGTCATGAGTGTCGTGAGGGCTGTCATAGATTTCGGCTTTTCCTGACCAAGGTGCCGGGCTAGCCATTCATCGCGGATGTTGTGTTTGAAAGCCGCTAGGGCCTCTGCATCTAGACAGTCGACAATTTAATTTTTCTTTGTTAGGAACCGATCCAGAATTGCCTGGCCGATTCTTATGGCTGCTGAATTATGTGGCTCAAGTCATCGGCATCTGGTGGCTGCACATAGGTGCCCTGAAAGTTGTCGAGGAATGCGGCTTCCAGATCTTCCCAACAGCTGATGGATTATGCTGGCAAGCTGTTAAGCCAATGCCGCGCTGGTCCCTTGAGCTTTAGTGGGAGGTATTTGATGGCGTGTAAGTCATCACCGCGGGCCATGTGGATGTGGAGGAGGAAATTCTCGATCCATACTGCGGGATCTGTTGTGCCGTCGTATGATTCAATATTTACAGGTTTGAAACCTTCTGGGATTTGATGATCCATTACTTCGTCTGTGAAGCATAAGGGGTGTGCGGCGCCTCTGTATTGGGCTATATCGCAACGCAACTCGAATGGGTCTTGCCCTCTATGTTCGGCCCGGCCGGATTTACTTTTACTGTATCCGGCGTGACGTTTACCGTATCACGTAGTGGCACGCCCCCGTGATCCGTAGATCGATCTTGCATGCTTTGCTTTGTCCTCCAATATGTCTCGCCGGTCTGGCGTATCTCCCCATGCCTTTTTATTTGAATGGTGTCGGGGTGCGGGCTGAGTTTTTGGCTGGAATGCCACTCTTTTCCATAGTCCATCAAATCCTTACCCAAAACTTGAAAACTTTACAACACAAAACTTAACAAAAAACTCGTAAGCTCCGTTTGTATAAGAAAATAAATCACCACTTCAAGGTACTGTAATGAACTCATTCTAAATTCATATTGGTGTAATATCTACTGTATTCCAACTTATCTATGGTTCATACCCTCCGATACTACTCATAGATTCATCAAAATAAGCAAACAACACATCGAAAACAGAATCTATCAAAAACAGAATAGTATGTAGTAATCTGGATCAAACCTATACTTATGTAACTCATAAAATTCTCAAATAAATTGCTGGACCTGAATAATTTATCTATTAATCATATTCAAAAAGAATTAACTAAATATCACTCTCCAAATAAAAATGGCAGCAATTCTCGTGAGCACTAAAGTTTCTGTTTTTTACAGCATGATCAACAAGACTTTCCCAAAGTCTTCCCAAAGGTTCTACTCGGCACAAACACTAATTAAAAGCATAGAACCACATCTAAGAAGAGGCTAGATGAATTATTTATTACTAAACAGGAGAAAAAATCAAGGAACAAAAATAGAATTGGGTTGCCTCCCAACAAGCGCTATCGTTTAACGCCCCTAGCTAGGCATGATGATTTCAATGATGCTCACATAAAGGATGAGAATTGTAACATAAAGAGAGTATCATGAAGAATATGACTAGAACATTTAATTCTAACCCTCTTCCTATGCATAGGGATTTTGTGAGCAAACAACTTATGGGGACAAGAATCAACTTGCATAGGAAGGTAAAACAAGCATAACTTCAAAACATTAAGCACATAGAGAGGAAACTTGATATTATTGCAATTCCTACAAGCATATATTCCTCCCCATAATAATTTTCAGTAGCATCATGAATGAATTCAACAATATAACCAGCACCTAAAGCATTCTTTTCATGATCTACAAGCATAGAAATTTTATTACTCTCCACATAAGCAAAATTCTTCTCATTCGGAATAGTGGGAGTATCATAAGAAACTTGAATACTATAAATTGTTTCCACATTAAAAGAGTAATGTTCAGAAAAGGGGTAATCATAATCATGACAAGTTTTATAAATATAATCACTACATTTTATAGCATAAGTATTATCACAATAATCATCATAGGTAGGAGGCATGCTATCATCATTATAAATTTGCATATCAAAACTTGGGAGACTAAAAATATCATCTTCATTAAACGTAGCATCCCCAAGCTTGGGAAAAACATTAATTGCAGCAAAAATATTCTCAAAAATATCATCTTCATTAAACATATAGCATCTCCAAGCTTGGGCCTTTTCATATCATAAGCATAATCACTCTCATCATTAATAGTATGGATAGCACCAATAGTATAGCAATTATTATATTTTTCCAAGCAAGTGCCAAATAGATTTTCAAGATCATAAGAAGTATCATTATCTTCGACAAATTATATTTTCATGAGGCACAATATTAATAGGAGCAGCATTATTTGGGGGAGATATCTTTTTACCTCTCTTCCTTTTTCTTTTCTTTCTCTTCACCACATCATGTGTGGGTTCAATCCTCTTTTTGGAGCTCCTTATTAATGAGATTGGTTGAATAGGAGGCTCCTCCTCGTAGCCTGATTCATCATAAGAAATAATAGGAGGATATTGGGAAGTCTCTTCCCTTTCATTAGTACTCTCTTCATCTTCTATTTGTTTTGTTTTCTTTATGTAGTTGGCAATATAAGGATTTTCAATACAATTCACCGCACAATACATATAAATTTCCTCTGGATCAAAATGAAGAACTCTATCAAGGGCAAATTTTGGAATATCCTTAGTTTTACGTTTCATTTCTTCATAACCCAAGATCAAACTAAGTTCATTATGATGTTCAAGGGAAATAAAGTCATCACAATTTTTGGACACGATACGATCATGAAACAATTTGCATTGGGTATTGAAATGATCATGTTCATTGCAAAGCTCACAAGTATGGCCAAGATAATTTAAATTTTCAGCACATTCATCTAGCTCTTATTGCAACAATTTAGTTTCTAAGTACTTATGCCTCTTGCAATATCTATCTTCCCTATTTGGTGTGTACTTACAAACCAAATGTACTCCGCAAAAATTGACATGTTTATAGGAGACATCATAACTAGTGCAATCATCATTAGTATCATGGATATTCGAAGAATTCGTACTAACAACATTGCAATCATGCTCATCATTCAAATATTTAGTGCCAAACATTTTATAGATTTCTTCTTCTAGCACTTGAGCACAATTATCCTTTCCATCATACTTACGAAAGATATTAAAAAGGTGAAGCGTATGAGACAAACTCAATTCCATTTTTTATAGTTTTCTTTTATAAACTAAAGTAGTGATAAAACAAGAAACTAAAACTCTCGATTGCAAGATCTAAAGATATACCTTCAAGCACTCACCTCCCCGGCAACGGCGCCAGAAAAGAGCTTGATGTCTACTACACAACCTTCTTCTTGTAGACGTTGTTGGGCCTCCAAGTGCAGAGGTTTGTAGGACAGTAGCAAATTTCCCTCAAGTGGATGACCTAAGGTTTATCAATCCGTAGGAGGCGTAGGATGAATATGGTCTCTCTCAAGCAACCCTACAACCAAATAACAAAGAGTCTCTTGTGTCCCCAACATACCCGATACAATGGTAAATTGTATAGGTGCACTAGTTCGGCGAAGAGATGGTGATACAAATGCAATATGGATGGTAGATATTGGTTTTTGTAATCTGAAAATATAAAAACAGCAAGGTAGCAAGTGATAAAAGTGAGCATAAACAGCATTGCAATGATAGGAAATAAGGCCTAGGGTTCATACTTTCACTAGTGCAAGTCCTCTCAACAATAATATCATAACTGGATCACATAACTATCCCTCAACATGCAACAAAGAGTCACTCCAAAGTCACTAATAGCGGAGAACAAACGAAGAGATTATGGTAGGGTACGAAACCACCTCAAAGTTGTTCTTTCCAATCCGTTGGGCTATTCCTATAAGTGTCACAAACAGCCCTAGAGTTCGTACTAGAATAACACCTTAAGACACAAATCAACAAAAACCCTAATGTCACCTAGATACTCCAATGTCACCTCAAGTATCCGTGGGTATGATTATACGATATGCATCACACAATCTCAGATTCATCTATTCAACCAACACATAGGACCTCAAAGAGTGCCCCAAAGTTTCCACCAGAGAATCACGACGAAAACGTGTGCCAACCCCTATGCATAGGTTCATGGGCGGAACCCGCAAGTTGATCACCAAAACATACATCAAGTGAATCACGTGGTATCCCATTGTCACCATAGATACGCACGGTAAGACATACATCAAGTGTTCTCAAATCTCTAAAGAATCAATCCGATAAGATAACTTCAAAGGGAAAACTCAATCCATTACAAGAGAGTAGAGGGGGGAAGAAACATCATAGGATCCAAATATAATAGCAAAGCTCGCGATACATCAAGATCGTAACACCTCAAGAACACGAGAGAGAGAGAGAGGGAGATCAAACACATAGCTACTGGTACATACCCTCAGCCCCGAGGGAGAACTACTCCCTCCTCATCATGGAGAGCACCGGGATGATGAAGATGGCCACCGGAGAGGGATTCCCCCTCCGGCAGGGTGCCGGAACGGGTCTAGATTGGCTTTCGATGGCTACGGAGGCTTCTGGCGATGGAACTCCTGATCTACTGTGCTCCCGGATGTTTTGAAAGCAATGTCGCAAGTGAGGTAATCTTCACACAACCCATGTAATACATAAGGGAAAAGATACATAGTTGGCTTACAATCGCCACTTCACACAATTACATAAATAAAGCATTACATCATCCAGATACAATCAAGGTCCGACTACGGAACCCAAAATAAAAGAAGAACCCCAAAAGCGACAAAGGTCCCCGATCGACCCCAACTGGGCTCCACTACTGATCAACTAGAATGAAACAACACAAAGGACAAGATCTTCATCGAGCTCCTCCTGAGCTTGGTTGCGTCATCTGCACGGACTCATCGGCACCTGCAAGCTGGTTTTGGAAGTATCTGTGAGTCACGGGGACTCAGCAATCTTGCACCCTCGCGATCAAGACTATTTAAGCTTATGGGTAAGGTAAAGGTATGAGGTGGAGCTGCAGCAAGCGACTAGCATATATGGTGGCTAACATACGCAAATGAGAGTGAGAAGAGAAGGCAAGGCACGGTCGAGAAAGTATGATCAAGAAGTGATCCTAGAACAACCTACGTCAAGCATAACTCCAACACCGTGTTCACTTCCCGGACTCCCCCGGAAAGAGACCATCACGGTAACACACGCTGTTGATTCATTTTAATTAAGGTCAACTTCAGGTTTTCTACAACCGGACATTAACAAATTCCCATCTGGCCATAACCGCGGGCACGGCTTTCGAAAGTTCAAATACCTGCAGGGGTGTCCCAACTTAGCCCATCACAAGCTTTCACGGTCAACAAAGGAATAGACCTCCTCCCGAGACATTCCGATCAGACTCGGTATCCCGGTTCTACAAGACATTTCGACAGGGTAAAACTAAACCAGCAACACCGCCCGAATGTGTCGACAAATCCCGATAGGAGCTGCACATATCTCTTTCTCAGGGCACACTCAGATGAGCCAGACGTCGGGTAGGACAGCCCAGAGTTGCCGCTGGTAGCCCCGGACATCGCTCGGTTGGACCAACACTCAGAGGAGCACTGGCCTGGGGGGGGGGGTTAAAATAATGATGACCCTTGGGCGCGCGACCCCCAAGGGAAAAGAAAAGGCTAGGTGGCGAATGGTAAGACCAATGTTGGGCATTGCTGGAAGAGTTTTACTCAAGGCGAACTGTCAAGGGGTTCCCATTATTACCCAACCGCGTAAGGAACGCAAAATCCGGGAACATAACACCGATATGACGGAAACTAGGGCGGCAAGAGTGGAACAAAACACCAGGCATAAGGCCGAGCCTTCCACCCTTTACTAAGTATATAGATGCATTAATTAAATAAGATATATAGTGATATCCCAACAAGTAAACATGTTCCAATAAGGAACAACATCTCCATGTTCCAACAAGGAACAAACTTCAATCTTCACCTGCAACTAACAACGCTATAAGAGGGGCTGAGCAAAGCGGTAACATAGCCAAGCAACGGTTTGCTAGGACAAGGTGGGTTAGAGGCTTGGTTCAACAATATGGGAGGCATGATAAGCAAGTGGTAGGTATCGCACCATAGGCATAGCAAAAGAGCGAGCAACTAGCAAGCAAAGATAGATGTGATTTCGAGGGTATGATCATCTTGCCTGAAATCCCGCAAGGAAGAGGAACGAGTCCATGAAGAAGTCAAACGGACGTAGACGAACGGGTCCTCACACACGACGTTACCGGAACCAACCCGAAGAAGCAAACACCGGAAAGAAGCACACAACATAGTAAACAACCAACACATGAACATGATATGATATGCGGGATGCGGTATGCGATGCATATGCATGAGTGGACAAGGAATGCATAAACCTGGCCTCAAGTTGGGAATCCAAGTGTGCCACTGGAAAGATGAGATGAAATCGCTTGAAAACGGTATAAAGAACGCCGGAATCGGAATTACGGTTTGGAAATGGCAAGCGATTCAAATATGGCATCGGTCTGCGATTTACAGCAAGTAGCCATCTAAATGCAACAAGTTAAACATGCTACAGCACTCAAACATGGCAACAAAATACATGGCAGGGATCCATTCATGAAGCTTAACAAAAGATGAACACTGAGCTACGGCCAATTCATCCATTAACAGGTTCAAACAAGCATGGCAAAAATGCATTTGGTAAACAGATTTCAGACTTAGTGAAATTAACACTTGTCTGGAATTTCAGATCAGATAGCATTCTTTGGAGCATGAAAACTATATGCTACAGGGCCTGAACATGTCAAAGTAAAGCATGGCATAGAGCTACTCAAAGAGCTTAACAAAAGTCCCTTAGTGACCTTGAGCCAAAAGGGATCAGAAAATACAATTGCAAGCATGTGAACATGGCAAAACATAATCAGTTCTCAGACTTAGTGAAAACTGGAGCATGCTGAAATAGATATCAAGTAGGCATGTTTGCGAGCTCGATGCACTCACTACAGAGCAAGTCATGACAATCTAAGCATACACCCATCAATAATACACATTATACAAGCTAGACATGGCAAGAACAATAACATAGCATGCACGGATCAACTACAACATCCTCGGCAAAATTGCTAACAAGTAGACAATCTGCCCAGATTCACGAAATAGCAAAAGTAGAGATCGATTGTCTCAAGCTACGGTGCTCCATAATTGCAAACAAAGACATGGATGGATAGATCACTACAAGGTTAACAAAACATCCTTACTGATCATCCTCAAAAGAGGCACGGATCACAAGGAAACAACATGAACATATGGCATTATGAGATAAACACTCCAAGGACTTAGTGGAAATGCTAAGTCCCTGAAATCAGCATTACCAAGTGCCTCACTTTGCAAGCTTGTGCTAGTCACCACACACATCACAAAAATACATGGGTTGCACCTCTGGAGAGATGGAAAAACCCTTAACAAAACATATGTAGAACTCATGGGCATATCATGCACACAATAATCATGGCAAAAATGACAAATATCTAAATGGAGCAGCAGATCTGACAATTATCTCAAGTAGCACTCTTCCAACAGCATTACGGGCATCAAGATGAACTCAAATGAAAATGATTCAATGTAATGAAATTATGTACTCTCTGAGACGAACAATTTGATATGCTATATGCATGAATCGGAGCTATGGATGCAAAGTTACGAGGCGATGAACATGTGCATTTGAAACGTGGGAAAATCGGGGACGGACGGGAAAATCGTAGAAATTACCACCTCCAGATCTAGGGTTCTTGGCACGGATAACGAGGCACGGACAAAGTTTGCCGGAGCACGAACAGAGGCAGCGACGGTGGTGGCCGGAAGGCGCGGGATCTCGCCGGAGGGCGCGGACCCGAGCTAGATCCCGCCGGATCCGGCCCGATCCGGGCGCGTGGCGCCATGGGGAGGATGGCGGCGACCGGTGGCGCTGAGGTCTGGCGACCTAGGCGGTGGGGCAGGGCGCCGGGAGAGCGGGGTGGCGGCACCGGTGCGAGGTGGCGGCGGCGCGCGGCGAGCTGGGCGGCGGGGCGGAGGAGAACCGGGCGCGGTCGGGCGGCGCGAGGAGCCGGGCCGGGAGGGCCCCGCCTGGGCCCCGGCGGGCCGGCGTGCGGGCAGGCGCGGCGAAGTGGGCGCGGTGGAGGCGGCGAATCGGAGAGCGCCACGTGGCAGCGGACAGCGGAGCGGACATGTCCGTCGGCGGGATAAATGTCCGGTGCGCGAGGAGAGGGAGGGGGTTAGGGTTAGACCGCGAATTTCGGAGGGGATCACATATTTATAGGTAGAGGGAGCTAGGAGAGTCCAAATGAGGTGCGGTTTTCGGCCACACGATCATGATCGAACGACCGAGATGATGGAGATGGTTTTGGTGGGTTTTGGGCCAAAATGGAGGGGTGTTGGGCTGCAACACACACGAGGCCTTTTCGGTCCGTCGGTTAACCGTTGGAGCATCAAACGAAGTCCAAATGGTACGAAACTTGACAGGCGGTCTACCGGTAGTAAACCAAGGCCACTTGGCAAGTCTCGGTCCAATCCAGAAATGTTTAATCCCCACACACGAGAAGAAGGTAGAACTGACCACCGGAGGAGAACGAAGCGCCGGAATGCAAAACGGACAACGGGGAAAATGCTCGAATGCATGAGATGAACACATATGCAAATGCAATGCACATGATGATATGATATGCAATGCATGACACGCAAGCAATGACAAGGCAAACAACAGCGAAAAAACTGGACGACACCTGGCACATCGGTCTCGGGGCGTTACACCGCGCCATTGTCGCCTCCTGCCGCACATTCTAGCATGAGCAACCCAAGCACAGTCACCAGGGATGAGGAGGAGAGTGGAAGGCGACAGAAAGAACGTGGAGTGAAGTTGCATTGTGCAGTGGCTGAAATGATAAGGGTGTAGGAGAAAGATCATTCACGCGAGAAGTAGCCCCGAACGAATGGGTGGTTTGGGCTGACATTGATATATCCACTGCTTTGGGACTCATGCGCTTAATCTGATGGCCATGAAAGTGTTTGATTGGAGAACGAAAAAACTGACGCTTGCCAGATAGTATTTCCCTTTGAAAGTTGGTGTGTACCTATCTCGACCATTAAATAATGAATAAACACTAAAAGTACTCACTCAGAAAATTGAGAAGAGGTGTGCTCATTGGCAAAGAAAATTATTAAACATTGCAGGTAGGGTCACCTTGGTGCAATCGCGTTTAGCTAAAATTATTTTGTATATGATGACTTTATACCACATTCTTGCTGGGATATGAAATAAGGTTTATATTATTAGAGCTTGGTTGGTTTGGCAAGCTGATGAGGATAAAAAGTAATACATTTTGCTTACCTAGAAAATATCAGCAGGGTTTTGGGACTCTTAATTTGGAGCTTATGAATAAAGCTTTACTTGCTAAATGATTTGGAAACTAGGAACATAAACTGGAGTATGGAAAGATCTTTTGCTTAATAAACATGTGAACGGAAAATGCATTTATGGGATCAAACCCAAGTTGGGAGTTTGCCACTTTTGGTCGAGCTTGTTTAAAGTGAAAGATATATTCTATCAACATTGTAAGGAAATTATTGGGGACGGTAAAATGCCTGATTTTAGGAAGATTGTGGGTAGGAGACAACCTCTAAAGTTGGCCTATCTTTGACGTTGTAGAACTTCCCTAACGCTATATGAAATTATTCAGTTGGCTCACAACTTGAAACATCGAGAATACACACGCTTTGTTGGAGAAACTCGCTTTAGTTGTGTGTATTATTGATCATGTGCACCCTTGATGGTAATTAATGATCTAATTAAGCTCGGTCGGGTAGCAAGGCACCATAGCTTGATGAATTAAGTAATCCCTCACCAAATATTCGATTCATCGCGGTGGATTTGACTACTGGTAGTGGGATTAATCTCCAAAATAATGAAACAACTTGCCTAGTGTGGCCTAGTAAAAATGCAATCGAAGGACTTGCATAATCATCAACCCTTTTTTCATGAATACGCGCGGAGCATATCATTACATTGATAGAAGGGGAGAACATACACTGTATACTGGTAGAGGTTTATGAGGTCGCTATGAGCAGATGAGGGGGGTGCTTGATAACCCCACAAGTATAGGGAATCAGTTGTAGACTCTTTCGATAAGTAAGAGTCTCGAACCCAACGAGGAGCTAAAGGTAGAACAAATATTCCCTCAAGTTCTATCACCACCGATACAAGTCAACGCACGCTCAACGTTCGCTTTACCTAGAACAAGTATGAAACTAGAAGTACTTTGTAGTTGTTGTTGGATAGGTTTGCAAGATAATAAAGAGAACCTAAATAAAATCTAGGGGCTGTTTAGGTAAAGACACAACTAAGTTAGTTTTAGTAGAGTGTTTTTGTCAACAAGAAAGTTATTTGTCCCTAGGCAATCGATAACTAGACCGGTAATCATTATTGCAATTTTATATGAGGGAGAGGCATAAGCTAACATATTTTCTCTTCTTGGATCATATGCACTTATGATTGGAACTCTAGAAAGCATCCGCAACTACTAAAGATCATTAAGGTAAAACCCAACCATAGCAACCTACTTACTCGGGTCTGTGCTTCTATCACTCACGCCACCCACCATAAGCAAATCATGAACACATTGCAAACCCTACAGTGGGGATCCCTCACGCTTGCACGACACGGAGAGCACCATAGGACAACACCAATAATAAACCATGCAACTCAAACCAATCAAGATCATCAATGAACCCATAGGACAAAACGGATCTACTCAAACATCATAGGATAGCCATACATCATTGGGAAATAATATATAGCGTTGAGCACCATGTTAAGTAGAGATTACAGCGGGTAAAAGAGGGGTTACACCGCTGCATAGAGAGGGGAAGAGTTGGTGATGATGGCGATGAAGTTGTTGGTGTAGATCGTTGTAACGATGATGGCCCTGGCGGCGTTCCGGCGCCACCGGGAGAGAGGGGGAGAGAGCCCCCCTTCTTCTTTTTCTTATTCTTCTTCTTCTTCTTCTTCCTTGACCTTTCCCCTAGATGGGAGAAGGGTTTCCCCTCTGGTCCTTGGTTTCCATGGCGGCGGAGGGGCGGTAGCCCCTCCGAGATTGGATATCTCTCTCTGTTTCCTTCTATTTCTGCGCTCCCTGATTCTGCCCTTTCACCGTTTCTTAAATTCCCAGAGACCCGTAACTCCGATTGGGCTAAAATTTGGACACGATTTTTATCCGGATACTGGCTTTCGTGTGCCGAAAGAAGGGCACCAACCACCTTAAGGAGTGGACACGAGGGCCCGGGGCACGCCCTACCCCCTAGGGGGCGCCCCTCACCCTCGTAGGCCCCTCGGGCACCGTCTCGTGTTGATTCCACTTCCCAAAATTCACATATATTCCAAAAAAAATCTCCGTCAGTTTTTATCCTGTTTGGACTCCGTTTGATATGGATTTTCTGTGAAAAAAAAACATGCAACAAACAAGAACTGGCACTGGGCACTGGATCAATATGTTAGTCCCAAAAATAGTATAAAAAGTTGCCAAAAGTATGTAAAAATTGTAAAATATTGGCATGGAACAATCAAAATTTATAGATACGACGGATACGTATCATCATCCCCAAGCTTAATTCCTGCTCGTCCTCGAGTAGGTAAATGATAAAAAAGATAATTTTTGATGTGGAATGCTACCTAGCATAATATTGATCACATAATCTAATCATGGCATGAATATTAAGACACGAGTGTTTCAAAGAAATAGTCTACCATTTGACATTAAGACAATAATACTTCAAGCATACCAATAAAGCGATCATGTCTTTTTCAAAATAACATGGCTAAAGAAAGTTATCCCTACAAAATCATATAGTCTGGCTATGCTCCATCTTCACCACACAAAAAATTTAAATCATGCACAACCCCGATGACAGGCCAAGCAATTGTTTCATACTTTTGATGTTCTCAAACCTTTTCAACTTTCACGCAATACATGTGTAACACCCCGGATGTAATTTACCTTATATGTATTCCAACTCTTGCCGTTTCCGGCACTAAGTTATTTCATTTCGTCGTTGTCGGGTTTAAGGTTTTCGTGTGGGGGTTAAAGGTTTTCGGATTGGACCAAGACTTGTCATGCGGCCTTGGTTTACTACTGGTAGATCGCCTGTCAAGTTTCGTGCCATTTGGACTTCGTTTGATACTCCAACGGTTAACCGAGTGACCGAAAAGGCCTCGTGTGTGTTGCAGCCCAACACCCCTCCAAACTGGCCCAAAACACACCTAAACCTCTCCCATCATCTAGAGCGTTCGATAACGATCGCGTGGCCAAAAACCGCACCTCATTTGGACTCCCCTAGCTCCCTCTACCAATAAATATGTGGCCTCCCCCAAAATTCCGATCCATTCCACCCCTAAACCCTAGCCCCGCTCCTCTCCGCCCGCCGGATGTGTCCGCTCCACGCCGGACGCACCACCGCCACCGTCCACGCCCAACCAGGGCATGACACGTGGCCCGGCCACCTCCTCACCCACGCGGCCCGCCAGAGCCCACCGCGGGCCCTCCCGGCCCACTTCGCCTCCACCGCCGCCCGTAGCGCTGTGCCGCCTGCCTGCCTCCCGCGCTGCCGCATCCGCTCCTCCGCCGCGCTAAGCCACCCCGCCGAACGATCCTCGTCGTCGCGCCGCTCGGCCATCGCCGCGCGCCGCCCGCCTACCTCGTCGCCGGCCGCCGCAGCTCGTCGTCGTGCCCCTCGCCGCCGCGCCGCTCGGCCACAGCCTCGCCGCCCTTCTCCCTCATCTCCGGCGCTGATTCCGGCGACTCCCCGGCCAACCTCGGAGTGCGTGCCGATCTGGATCCAGATCTGAAATCTGAGAGGGTTGACTTTTTGCCCTAATTTCAGTAATTTTATGCATTTTTCGTCATGGCATAACTTCCTCATCGTTGCTCCGATTCGTGCGTGTAGCATATCAAAATGTTTGTCTCGACGAGTACATCATTTCATCTCATTGCATCATTTTCATTTGAGCTCATCGTGATGCCCGAAATGCTGTTGGAAGAGGGCTATATGATGAATTTGTCAGATCTGTTTCAGCAAATGGCCTTTTGTCATTTTTGCCATGATTAATGTGTGCATGCTATGATCCTGAGCTCTACATGTGTTTTGTTATATGCCATGCCATCTTTACAGGGGTGTATGCCATGTATTTTGTGATATTTGTGGTGAATAGAACAAGCTTGCAAAGTAGCGTAATCGTTGATGCTGATTTCAGGGACTTAGAATTTCACCAAGTCCTTGTCCTGTTTTTGTTTTTATGCCATATGTTCATGTTGTTTCCTAGTGATCCGTGCCTCTTTTGAGGATGATCAGTAAGGATGTTTTGTTAATATTGTGGTGCTCTATCCATCCATGTCTTTGTTTGCAATTATGGAGCACCCTAGCTTGAGTCAATCGAGCTCTACTTTTGCTATAAATTGATCCTGATAGATTATTGACATGTTTAGCGATTTTGCCGAGGATGTTGCTATTGATCCGTGCATGCTATGTTGTTGTTCTTGCCATGTCTAGCTTCTATGCTATGTATTCTTGATGGGTGTATGCTTAGTTTGTCATGCCATGCTCTGTAGTGAGTGCATCGAGCTCGTAAACATGCCTACTCGCTAACTGATTTGCATGCTCCAGTTTTTCACTAACTCTGAATCTGTTTATGTTTTTTCTATGTTCACATGCTTGCAATTGTATTTTCCGATCCCTTTTGGCTCAAGGTCACTAAGGGACTTTTGTTAAGTGCTTGGAGTAGCTTCATGCCATGCCATGTTAAGTTCATGTAGCATGTAGTTTTTCTTGCTCCAAAGATTGCTTCCTGATGATAAATTCCAGACTTGTGTTAATTTCACTAAGTCTGAAACCTGTTATAATTTGCACTTTTGCCATGCTTGTTTGAACCTGTTAATGGATGAATTATCCGTAGCTCAGTGTTCTTCTTTTGTCAAGCATCATGAGTGGATCCCTGCCATGTATTTTGTTGTCATGTTTGAGGGCTGTAGCTTATTTATCTTGTTGCATTTAGATGGCTACTTGCTGATTATCGCACACCGGTGCCATATTTGTTTTGCTTGCCATTTTCAAATCGTACATCCGATTCCGGTGATCTTTATATCGATTTCAACCGAAATCACCTAACCTTTCCAGTGGCACTCTTGGATTTCCAAGTTGAGGCCAGGTTCAATCATTCCTTTTGTCAGGACCCCGATCCCAAGTCACATCGATCTAGCCGGTAACACCTCATATCACTTTGCAGCCTCACGCATGGTATTCCCACGGGTGTCGCCTTACCATGGCCCGGGACCGTTTACGCCTTTTGGCTCACGTATATGATAATGTCGCTAGCATCCATATGACAGAGAACCCGGGCCGACATGGCTAGTCGTGAATCCAAAGCGGCACTAACCTATGGGGACAGGCATACATGAACCACATCGAGCATGTCGGTCATCAGCGAGTGATTCCGGGCTGTAGCACTGGGCTAACAGGACTCCGGGGAACCCGGGCTATAGCAGGCTAGGCAGGACTCCGGATATCACAGCGTGACATTTCCCCGAAGGGACAGACATAGGAATGAAGTGAAACACATGCCGGCCAGTCAAGTGTCCTGAGCAGTAGTGCTGGGCTAGCAGGACTCCGGTGAACCGGGCTGTAGCGGACTACTATGGCTCATGGAAGCACTAGACTACATTTCCCCATAAGAGAGGCTGGCAAGGATAAACAACTAGATTGTCGGATCCCACACATACCAAGCATTTCAATCATACACACAATATGCTCGATATGTGTAAATACAACATGGCATCACAACATAACTCTACAAATCAAGTATTTAATCATTAGGCTCCGAGGAGCGAGATATTACGAACATGGGTCTCATGACCCAACAATCATAGCATACAAGTCAAAGCACATGCGGAAGCTTAACATGTCTGAGAACATACATCTACAAATGAAAAGGCTAAGAAGCCTGACTATCTACCAGATCCTGCCAAGGGCACAGGATCGTAGCTGAGGTATCAAGCTAAATGTCGAAGTCCACGCGGAACTACTAGCAAGACTGAAATCTCTCTGCAAAACATAAATTAAGCAAACGTGAGTACAAAGGTACTCAGCAAGACTTACATCAGTACTAAATTACATCTGCATCGGTATCAACAAGGGGGGTGGTGGAGTTTAACTACAGCAAGCCAGCTTTGACTCAGTGACTAACCTGAACTACGATTGCAAGCAACTCTTTTGAGGTGGCGCACACGAGTCCACATATTCACCATTCAATACACTACTATGGATCCGCTCCCGTCTCCCTACGAGAAGGACATCCATAGCACTCACACTTATCTTGCGAGTTTTAGAGTATCCACTTTCACTTGTCTATGAACTGTTATAGGCAACCCAGAAGTCCATTACCGCGGACACGGCTATTCGAATAGATGATGTTAACCCTGCAGGGGTGTACTTCTTCACACACGCTCTCACCACTTACCACCGTTTACACGACATGTACTCGGCAACCTTCAAGCGGAAGCCCAGCGAGGGTGTCGGCCACGGCCTACCTAAACACTTAAGTCTCTAGTACAGGTTTATCGCCTATCCAGGTTCCATCCGCAGGGAGTCCGGCCGAGGTTTCCACATACGGCCCGAACGATGTGAACAGGGTTCCGAGACGCCAAACGGGCGCCCGGCATACCCGGCCACGGTGTATCTACCGCAATATAGCCCACCCCTAGGGTCAGCGCTACGCACGGCCGCCAACACATAACCTACAAACACTAGAAACTAATTGCAACTCCTGGACAGAGTACTAGGGTGATTAAGAAGCCGAGAGGGTCCATTGGTTTCGGGCCCAATGCGTGGTAGTAACTATTTCATGGATCACAAACACAGAACTCAGTTCCTGAGGACAGGTTCAATGAGACAACCCACCATGTACTCCTACATGGCCTCTCACTGCTACCTTTACCAAATCGTGTTCACACACTTAGCTCACACATAGTAGGACATGTTCACAACTTTCCAATTCATCCCCGATGAATCAGACCTGACTCAACTCTAAGCAGTAGCAGGCATGAAAAACAAGCATGAATGAGTAGGCACATCAGGGCTCAAACAACTCCTACTCATGCTAGTGGGTTTTATCTATTTACTGTGGCAATGACAGGTCATGCAGAGGATAAGGGGTTCAACTACCGTAACAAGTAATAGATGATCGTTGTTGTCCTAATGCAGTAAAAGAGAGCAGGAGCGAGAGAGTGGGCTTGTATCGGAATGAACAAGGGGGTTGTGCTTGCCTGGCACTTCTGAAGATAACATTGGGTCTTCATCAGTGTCAACGATCACAGCGTCGGTACCACGTCTATCGAGAGGGGACAAATACCGGCAAACAAGGAAGAACACAATCAATGTGATGCAACAATATGATGCATGATCATGACATGGCAATATGCTGTTGGTTGGCCTAATGCAACTAGCAACAAGTTAAATGGAGTTGGTTTGAACACTAGGTTTAAATTCAAACTCCACGTGTGGTTATTTAAATAACATTCATTTGATTTGTCCTAAACAGTGGCCTTAAGTTGTTCTAACATGCATGAAAATTGTACAAATGGATTCCTTGAATTTTTCTGATAATTTTTCATATATAAATTATTTCATTCGGAGTTACGGTTGAATTTCTATGATTTTTAGAAGTTTTAAACATTTTCTGGAATTTCCTGAATAAAAATAAATCCAGAAAATGCATTACTGCGTCAGCATTGCGTCATGCTGACCTCAGCAGGTCAAAGGCGCCAGCCCAGGTCAAACCTGACTGGTGGGCCCCTTCTGTCAGCCTCTCAGTGCACTAACTACGTTTAGTTAGCCTAATTACTGGGCAGGGCCCACTGGTCAATGACTATACTAATTAAACTAACTAATTTTAGTTAGAAACTAATCTGGATAATTAGCAGAGGGGGGGCCCAATTGTCATTGACTCAAAGGAGTCAACCTGGCCCCACCCAGTCCACGTTAGTGGTCAAACCACCGGTCAACAGGGCTAATCCCGCCGGCGTTGAGTCGCCGGCGAGGCCGAGACGGCGGAGGGCTTCGGAAAACGCCCTCAGGCGACCAAATCGACAGTGGAGACTATCTACGGGTAGCTGGGAACGAGCCGCAGTGTTTGGTGGTGGTAGTTGGGCTCGGGGTGGCCGGAGACGTCGCCGGCGACGAGCTTGGCGGTCGCCGGAGTCGGGTGAGGACGGTTTCGAGGCTACGGTGCACGGGAGGAAGAGATGGTGGTGGCTACGGGTTCCTGGTGCTGCACTGAGCACGGTGAGGCGCTCGGACGCGTGCTTGCACGGCCGTAGCCACAACGGCGACATGGCCGGCGGCGAGGAGCTCTCGGGTGCGGTGGAAACGGCGGCTATAGGGGCCAAAAGAGCATGGGGGCTAGGGGGAAAGGAAGAGGAGCTCACAGCGGAGTCGGAGAGGGGGTCAGCGAGGTCGGGGAGGTCCTGGCGGCGGCGAATCGACCGGAGATGGCTCGGGTGCCCGAGGTTGAAGACGAGGGCGAAGGCGGCGAAGCAGGGCTTCCGGCGAAGCGTGGCTCGGTGGGGAGGACGAGGGAGTCGAGGCGGAGCTAATGGGCTCGTCGGAGGGGCGAGGGAGTGGCTGTAGTGGCAACTACGGCGATCGGCGGCGAGGGACGTGCTCGGCCGTCGCGGAGGAGAGTGAGAGAGACGAGGGGGCGAGTGCGAGAGGATGAGAGGGAGACGTGGGGGTCGCGTGGCGTCCTCTGGGCGTCTCCCGGCATCGGCAGAAGCAGGAGGTGGCCGGCGCGTGGCCGGCGCGCGGCGAGCACGCGCCCCTGCCTCCTGGCGCGAGGTAGGGGGTGACTGGCCGAGCTAGTAGGCTGGGCCGAGCCAGGTAAGGCCCAGGTTAGTCCTTCTCTCTCTCTCTTTTATATAGTTTCTATTTTCTATTTTCTGACATTTGTTTTGATTTAATTTAAATACTAAATCATTTTATAAAATCCTTAAAATAAATATGTGATTAGAACTAAAATATCCCAAACCACATAAAATGTTCCAGAATTATTGGACATATATTAATTATATAAAGAATATATATCCAATGCAAATAGTTATTGAATTAATTCAAAGGCCCAAAATAAATATCTCTGAGATTCCAAAAATATTGTTTTAAGTTTTACCTCTTGCCAATATTTTCAGAGACTAAGAGGAACATTTTCTTGGACTTCTTTGAAAAGATTTTAATGTTGATTATTTTTGAAGTAATTTATGAGGGTTTCAACTAACCTCAATTCAACTTTCAGAATTTAGACATGATGCATGATGCTCACTCAGGTAAATAGCTACAAGCAAATTCTAGGGCTGTGACAACTCACCCCCACTAAACAAGAATCTCGGCCCGAGATTCAAGACGTGAGGTAAGATGAAGGGGAAAACACAAGCTAACATAATCTTGACGATCCAGGTTGCATCTCATAAGGTTGTTGATTCGATCACCATCATTGTCTCGATGTCTTGCTCTGAGAACTCCAACCAACATGACAACAAGAGGGAAGGGAAAACTCTAGAAGGATCGATCTTCTCGGGGATCGAACAACTCAGGATCAACTCATGGAGTGAGACATAGGAACATCTCTGGAGCTGAGAGGCAAAACTTGCATCAGGAGCGATAGAGGAAACAATTTGACGAGGGTTTCAAAGTAGCGAGGGAAATTGCCATGATACCATAACGAGACATCTTAAGGAAAATGACTCGCAGAAATATTCCCTTAAGTGGCAAAAAGAACTACTTTTGATTCAGAGATCATTGAAACTCTTCATACTAGCTTAAGGCAATTTACAATTGATCGTTTGAGGTAGCTTGAAGAGATGGCATACTTGGAATAGGATGGATGATGTGGACTACCTTGTTGAAGTCAACGCAATGGATGATTTTTGCTTATCATAGGAAATGGATGGGACCCATGGTATGTCCACTTGAAGATGATCCTGAACAACAACTACTGAGGTGCAAGATGGGAACAAAATGCAAATGTTGGGAATGATTCTGGTAACTGGGAAGAAGGTTCACCGGCAAAGGTGATTCCACCAATTGGATGGCTATCGAACAACTGAGAGGACGGAGGCACATTCCAGTTAACGACAACATCAGAACCTAGTGCCTGAGCATGCTCTCAAGAACTTGAGAATTTCCATACTCATCAAGGTTCTTCCAATATCCGTGTCAAGGATCCTGGCAACACAACATGCTACCATGATGAATAATGATGGAAGATGCAGATGCAAAGAAAGATAACACTTTCTCAGATTTCACCTTAGCGAGGCTAAGGAAACAAAATCTGGATAATCGACCGAGAGACATTTAGCACTCCGCTTCTAATGTTCTCCTTGATGTGCTAGGATAACTCATTTATTGATATGGTTTGGTATCTAGGACATCAATTAAGAGGTCGAACTTCGGGAGCACAAGAATCCGTAAGGATTAACTGCGGAGGTAAATCCTACGAAATCCTCATGGGAAGGTGGCCATCTTTCTTCAATCGAGATACTACAATAATAGGTCTTCCGACTGGATGTGTTGGCCACGACATCCACTTTACCGGTTATCGAGAGACCAATATTATAGTTCATGGAAAGTAAAATGAAGGTTTGCAACACAAATCGACGAGACGACGTTGCGAGATTCTCGGGGGAATGAACTACGGTAGTAAGCTCCAAAACATGAGTCGGTTCTGCTACAAGCATGTGAACATGTTGTCCTAGACAAGCATGGTCACCTGGTAGTCTTAAAATGAAACACTACCGAGTTTAGGGGGAACCATCAACGAGGATATAAAAGTCCTTGCATAGGTCTAACCCTTAAGAAGAAACTTCTTCTCCTTGAACAAATCAATCAGTGGCTTGGTGTGCTAGGGATACGTATAGAATGTAGATGATCAGTCTATCAGACCATAGAATACTTCGCACATGCATGACTGACTTGGGATGATTCCAAAGGAAACAAAGACAATCTTTCTCGAATTCACGGCGGCAACTTGCACCTAATGCACATGAACTTGGAGAAAGTCACTTCTTACACCAAACATGTATTTCATGAACGGGACATGAAGATAATGCTTACAAAAGTTTCCAACACTAACATAGATGTTCAACATGAATTATGGGGGAGACAACATGCTGCTGATGGGCTCAACAACAACTCATCGGAATTTCCATATCACTGGACTTCCACCATCATGTGAACACGGTGGTAGCATTGGTCAGACCAAAGGATGTAATGGTGTATGCTCGAGGGATCAACCACAAGTAAAACAACATTACGAACATCGTTGGTTCTGATTTGACTTGCTGATAGCCCATACTCAAGTCAAAGTTTTGACAAGACAACAGATCCAACAACTGATCACGAGGACCAATTGGTGAAGATATCATCTTTCTTCAACACACCCACAACACAAGATATCCCTTCAGAAAGAATCAAATTCGGCAAAGCCTTTTATCTTCCAACTCTCCAAGTTGTTGTTTAGCTTAACCATCTAGATCGGGGGTATCCAACACCGATTCTTGGAGAATGGATGGTTTAGAGAAAAAACAACATGATCACGAACTCAACATAGCGATCAGGGAACAACCTAGTAATACTTCCGAGAAAATATTCTGAAAATCACGAACCACTGATATGTTATTAAGCTCGAGAACAATCTTGCTTTTCAGGGCAAGACGATATGATCAAGGAGCGAGGGATTGTCACAATCCTAACTCATTGGTCGATGAGTGCACCCGGAGATATGGACTAGGTAGCACGGTCAATCTTTGAATGGTAGCTCAAAAACCAACACGCTAGGAATAAGAATATTGTCCATTTACTACAAAGCAACGAGTTGCTTGGAGTATTGATTTCACACATCATGGTTCACTTGCCGGCATTCTGGTTGCGACAACACGAGACCGAGGAATGAAAAATGATGGTAATAAGTATCACTGTATCAAGAGTTCATAGGAGGTTGTGCAATTCCTATGATATTCCTGACATAAAGTGGGCAATACTTAAAGGTTGAACAGAATCAAAAGCTGGATTGACACTTTGATCTGCGGAATACAACTTCTTTGACCCAATCCTGGATATGGATGAGGTACTGGAGTTTGTTTCTCCTAGTCATTCTGAAATAGAATGGCTTGACGGATCACATGAATAACAGGCATCAGTAACATCAATGCAGAACTACTCCTGACTATCAATTGATAGACGGGGGTCAGAATACAACTAGAGAGGAACAACTCAAAGCAACATATAATTTTTCTGAGTTATGGATGCATGGATTAGCATGTTATTTCTTCTGGATAACCCATGCAGAAAGGTAGGACTGGCAGATTCACAATGGAGAATGGGGAACTCATCGAGAGCACTCTTGTTGTGATCTTTTGATCCAACAAACTTCTGCCATAAATGGTTCATAGTATTTGGAAGAAGGAAATACCACGGACCTCGAGGACTAATGCAAAGGTTACTAATATCCTAAAGGAACTAGCAACACTATCAACAAGAGGTAAAGTAGAGTGAATCTCGGGTTCAAGAACCCATGAATAGAATACCTACCACTACATGGCATCACGGGATGCTTTTGAGAATAATGGCCAGAATCACACACTGGGAATACAAAACATGGCTAGATCACTAGGTGACTCCCTAAAACACCTAGGGTCATAGTAATAGCTCCAACATATATGTCGAGGCAACAGAGTACCTCAACTCACCGATTAGTGTGATTAAACTGGCCCAAAAGGACATCAAGAACGGAAAGAAAGGGTTTGCAAATGCATCAGACTATGTAGAGACCTGGGATGACTTGGACAGCATAACGGCTGGAAATGCTCGAAAAGATTTGAGACATCCTGCAAAAATGGTGGCATAACCACTCAACATCACAATATCAAGGTTCTGAGGCCAGTTATGAATATATGGAAGTAGTAGGAACTGAACTGAGGCTTGAACTCAACAATCCTAGGCAACTACGGTTCAGTAACACGTCATCCTGATAGATAGATGAGAAGGCCTAGTTCTTAATCCCCGTAGAAAGAAGAGGGTGACTCAGAACAGAGGGCATGAGATATAAGGAGTAAAAAGAGCCTTACATTCCCTTCCACAATCAATTCCCTTATATAACTAAAGCATTTCTAGACACAACTTCGACCAGTTTGGCTTGGTAATCCTACAGGCAGTCAGGCTCTGATACCAACGCTATCAGGACCCCGATCCCAAGTCACATCGATCTAGCCGGTAACACCTCATATCACTTTGCAGCCTCACGCACGGTATTCCCATGGGTGTCGCCTTACCATGGTCCGGGACCGTTTACACCTTTTGGCTCACGTATATGATAATGTCACTAGCATCCATATGACAGAGAACCCGGGCCGAGATGGCTAGTCGTGAACCCAAAGCGGCACTAACCTATGGGGACAGGCATACATGAACCACATCGAGCATGTCGGTCATCAGCGAGTGATTCCGGGCAGTAGCACTAGGCTAACAGGACTCCAGGGAACCCGGGCTGTAGCAGGCTAGGCAGGACTCCGGATATCACAGCGTGACATTTCCCCGAAGGGACAGACATAGGAACGAAGTGAAACACATGCCGGCCAGTCAAGTGTCCTGAGCAGTAGTGCTGGGCTAGCAGGACTCCGGTGAACCGGGCTGTAGCGGACTACTATGGCTCATGGAAGCACTAGACTACATTTCCCCATAAGAGAGGCTACCAAGGATAAACAACTAGATTGTCGGATCCCACACATACCAAGCATTTCAATCATACACACAATATGCTCGATATGTGTAAATACAACATGGCATCACAACATAACTCTACAACTCAAGTATTTAATCATTAGGCTCCGAGGAGCGAGATATTACGAACATGGGTCTCATGACCCAACAATCATATCATACAAGTCAAAGCACATGCGGAAGCTTAACATGTCTGAGAACATACATCTACAAATGAAAAGGCTAAGAAGCCTGACTATCTACCAGATCCTGCCGAGGGCACAAGATCGTAGCTGAGGTATCAAGCTAAATGTCGAAGTCCACGCGGAACTACTAGCAAGACTGAAATCTCTCTGCAAAACATAAATTAAGCAAAAAACGTGAGTACAAAGGTACTCAGCAAGACTTACATCAGTACTAAACTACATCTGCATCGGTATCAACAGGGGCGGTGGTGGAGTTTAACTACAGCAAGCCAGCTTTGACTCAGTGACTAACCTAAACTACGATTGCAAGCAACTCTTTTGAGGTGGCGCACACGAGTCCACATATTCACCATTCAATACACTACTATGGATCCGCTCCCGTCTCCCTACGAGAAGGCCATCCATAGCACTCACACTTATCTTGCGAGTTTTAGAGTATCCACTTTCACTTGTCTATGAACTGTTATAGGCAACCCAGAAGTCCATTACCGCGGACACGGCTATTTGAATAGATGATGTTAACCCTGCAGGGGTGTACTTCTTCACACACGCTCTCACCACTTACCACCGTTTACACGACATGTACTCGGAAAACTTCAAGCGGAAGCCCAGCGAGGGTGTCGGCCACGGCCTACCTAAACACTTAAGTCTCTAGTCCAGGTTTAACGCCTATCCAGGTTCCATCCGCAGGGAGTCCGGCCGAGGTTTCCACATACGACCCGAATGATGTGAACAGGGTTCCGAGACGCCAAACGGGCGCCCGGCATACCCGGCCACGGTGTATCTACCGCAATATAGCCCACCCCTAGGGTCAGCGCTACGCACGGCCGCCAACACATAACCTACAAACACCAGAAACTAATTGCAACTCCTGGACAGAGTACTAGGGTGATTAAGAAGCCGAGAGGGTCCATTGGTTTCGGGCCCAATGCGTGGTAGTAACTGTTTCATGGATCACAAACACAGAACTCAGTTCCTAAGGACGGTTTCAATGAGACAACCCACCATGTACTCCTACATGGCCTCTCACTGCTACCTTTACCAAATCGTGTTCACACACTTAGCTCACACACAGTAGGACATGTTCACAACTTTCCAATTCATCCCCGATGAATCAGACCTAACTCAACTCTAAGCAGTAGCAGGCATGACAAACAAGCATGAATGAGTAGGCACATCAGGGCTCAAACAACTCCTACTCATGCTAGTGGGTTTTATCTATTTACTGTGGCAATGATAGGTCATGCAGAGGATAAGGGGTTCAACTACCGTAACAAGTAACAGATGATCGTTGTTGTCCTAATGCAGTAAAAGAGAGCAGGAGCGAGAGAGTGGGCTTGTATCGGAATGAACAAGGGGGTTGTGCTTGCCTGGCACTTCTGAAGATAACATTGGGTCTTCATCAGTGTCAACAATCACAGCGTCGGTACCATGTCTATCGAGAGGGGACAAATACCGGCAAACAAGGAAGAACACAATCAATGTGATGCAACAATATGATGCATGATCATGACATGGCAATATGATGTTGGTTGGCCTAATGCAACTAGCAACAAGTTAAATGGAGTTGGTTTGAACACTAGGTTTAAATTCAAACTCCACGTGTGGTTATTTAAATAACATTCATTTGATTTGTCCTAAACAGTGGCCTTAAGTTGTTCTAACATGCATGAAAATGGTACAGATGGATTCCTTGAATTTTTCTGATAATTTTTCATATATAAATTATTTCATTTGGAGTTACGGTTGAATTTATATGATTTTTATAAGTTTTAAACAGGGCTAATCCCACCGGCATTGAGTCGCCAGCGAGGCCGAGACGGCGGAGGGCTTCAGAAAACGCCCTCAGGCGACCAAATCGACGGCGGAGACTATCTACGGGTAGCTGGGAACGAGCTGCAGCGTTTGGTGGTGGTAGTTGGGCTCGGGGTGGCCGGAGACATCGCCGGCGACGAGCTTGGCGGTCGCCAGAGTCGGGTGAGGACGGTTTCGAGGCTACGGTGCACGGGAGGAAGAGCTGGTGGTGGCTACGGGTTCCTGTTGCTGCACTGAGCACGGTGAGGCGCTCGGACGTGTGCTTGCACGGCCGTAGCCACGACGGCGACATGGCCGGCGGCGAGGAGCTCTCGGGTGCGGTGGAAACAGCGGCTACAGGGGCCAAAAGAGCATGGGGGCTAGGGGGAAAGGAAGAGGAGCTCACAGCGGAGTCGGAGAGGGGGTCAGCGAGCTCGGGGAGGTCCTGGCGGCGGCGAATCGACCGGAGATGGCTCGGGTGCCCGAGGTTGAAGACGAGGGCGAAGGCGGCGAAGCAGGGCTTTCGGCGAAGCGTGGCTCGGTGGGGAGGACGAGGGAGTCGAGGCGGAGCTAATGGGCTCGTCGGAGGGGCGAGGGAGTGGCTGTAGTGGCAACTACGGCGAACGGCGGCGAGGGACGTGCTCGGCCGTCGCGGGGGAGTGTGAGAGAGACGAGGGGGAGAGTGCGAGAGGATGAGAGGGAGACGTGGGGGTCGCGTGGCGTCCTCCGGGCGTCTCCCGGCGTCGGCAGAAGCAGGAGGTGGCCGGCGCATGGCCGGCGCACGGCGAGCATGCGCCCCTGCCTCCTGGCGCGAGGTAGGGGGTGACTGGCCGAGCCAGTAGGCTGGGCCGAGCCAGGTAAGGCCTAGGTTAGTCCTTCTCTCTCTCTCTCTCTCTCTTTTATTTAGTTTCTGGTTTCTATTTTCTGACATTTGTTTTGATTTAATTTAAATACTAAATCATTTTATAAAATCCTAAAAATAAATATGTGATTAGAACTAAAATATCCCAAACCACATAAAATGTTCCAGAATTATTGGACATATATTAATTATATAAAGAATATATATCCAATGCAAATAGTTATTGAATTAATTCAAAGGCCCAAAATAAATATCTCTGAGATTCCAAAAATATTGTTTTAAGTTTTACCTCTTGCCAATATTTTCAGAGACTAAGAGGAACATTTTCTTGGAATTCTTTGAAAAGATTTTAATGTTGATTATTTTTGAAGTAATTTATGAGGGTTTCAACTAACCTCAATTCAACTTTCAGAATTTAGACATGATGCATGATGCTCACTCAGGTAAATAGCTACAAGCAAATTCTAGGGCTGTGACACCTTTCCAAATCTTGCATATGCATCACATACCGCATCCCGCATATCATACCATGTTTGCATCATGTTGCTTGAGCATTGCACGTGGTTGATTGTGTTCCGTTTGCTTGTTGTTCTTGTTTGGGTAGAGCCGGGAGACGAGTTCGTGAACGAGGAGCCCGTTGAGTTTGCTTACGAGGATCAAGGCAACTCTGAGTACTTTGCAGGCAAGATGACCATACCGTCGAAATCACTTCTATCTTTGCTTGCTAGATGCTCGCTCTTTTGCTATGCCTATTGCTACGATACCTACCACTTGATTATCATGCCTCCCAAATTGCCATGTCAAACCTCTAACCCACCATGTCCTAGCAAACCGTTGTTTGGCTATGTTACCGCTTTGCTCAGCCCCTCTTATAGCGTTGCTAGTTGCAGGTGAAGATTGGAGATCGTTCCTCATTGGAACATGTTTATTGTTGGGATATCATCATATTATCTTGTTATATTAATGCATCTATATACTTGGTAAAGGGTGGAAGGCTCGGCCTTATGCCTAGTGTTTTGTTCCACTCTTGCCACCCTAGTTTCCGTCATATCGGTGTTATGTTCCCGGATTTTGCGTTCCTTACACGGTTGGGTTATAATGGGAACCCCTTGACAGTTCACCTTGAATAAAACTCCTCCAGCAATGGCCAACCTTGGTTTTACCATTTGCCACCTAGCCTTTTTTCCCTTGGGTTTCCGGAGCCCAAGGGTCATCTTTATTTAAACCCCCTCGGGCCAGTGCTCCTCTGAGTGTTGGTCCAAACAGAGCCACTTGCAGTGCCACCTCGGGGAAACTTGAGGGTTGGTTTTAGTTGTACGTAGTGTTCATCTGAGTGTGCCCTGAGAACGAGATATGTGCAGCTCCTATCGGGATTTGTCGGCACATTCGGGCGGTGCTGATGGACTTGTTTTACCATTGTCGAGGATGTCTTGTAACCGGGATGCTGAGTCTGATCGGATTGTCTTGGGAGAAGGAATATCCTTCGTTGACCGTGAGAGCTTGTGATGGGCTAAGTTGGGACTCCCCTGCAGGGATTTGAACTTTCGAAAGCCGTGCCCGCGATTATGGGCAGATGGGAATTTGTTAATGTCCGGTTGTAGATAACATGAAACTTAACTTAATTAAAATGCACCAACCACGTGTGTAACCGTGATGGTCTCTTCTCGGCGGAGTCCGGGAAGTGAACACGGTGTTGGAGTAATGCTTGACGTAGGTTGTTCTAGGATCACTTCTTGATCATAGTTGTTCGACCGTGCTTTTGCCTTCTCTTCTCGCTCTCTTTTGCGAATACGTTAGCCACCATATATGCTAGTCGCTTGCTGCAGCTCCACCTCATACCTTACCTTACCTATAAGCTTAAATAGTCTTGATCGCGAGGGTGCGAGATTGCTGAGTCCCCGTGACTCACATATTACTTCCAAACCAGATGCAGGGACCGATGATACCGTTCCAGACGATGTGCTTGAGCTCAAGTGGGAGTTCGATGAAGACTCTCGCCACTACTATGTGTCTTTCCCAGATGATCAGTAGTGGTGCCCAGTTGGGGCGATCGGGGACTTTGTCGCATGTGGGGGTTGATCTTTATTTTGGTACCGTAGTCGGACCATGAGTGTATTGGTTGAATGTAATGTTATTCATGTATTTGTGTGACGTGGCGAGTGTAAGCTAACTATGTATTTTCCCCTTTATTTATTTACATGGGTTGTTGTGAAGATTACCTCACTTGCGACATTGCTTTCAATGCGGTTATGCCTCTAAGTCGTGCTTCGACACGTAGGAGATATAGCCGCATCGAGGGCGTTACAACATGAGCGTGAGCCATGGATATAGCACTATAGGTGGAATAGAATATGATGGTGGAGGTTGTGTGGAGAAGACAAAAAGGAGAAAGTCTCACATCGACGCGGCTAATCAATGGGATATGGAGATGCCCATCAATTGATGTCAATGCGAGGAGTAGGGATTGCCATGCAATAGATGCACTAGAGCTATAAGTGTAGGAAAGCTTAAACTGAAAACTAAGTGGGTGTGCATCCAACTTGCTTGCTCATGAAGACCTCGGGCATTTGAGGAAGCCCATAATTGGAATATACAAGCCAAGTTCTATAATAAAAATTCCCACTAGTATATGGAAGTGATAACTCAAGAGACTATGTATATGAAGAACATGGTGCTACTTTGAAGCACAAGTGTGGTAAAAGGATAGGAGTATTGCCCCTTCTCTCTTTTTCTCTCATTTTTTTGTTTTTTTGTGGGCTTCTTTGGCCTCTTTTATTTTTTTGCGGGCTTCTTTGGCCTCTTTTTTTTATGTAAAGTCCGGAGACTCATCCCAACTTGTGAGGGAATCATAGCTTCCATCATCCCTTCCTCACATGGGACAATGCTCTAATAATGATGATCATCACACTTTTATTTACTTACAACTCAATATTACAACTCGATACTAGAACAAAATATGACTCTATATCAATGCCTTTGATAGTGTACCGGGATGTGCAATGATCTAGCGTAGCAATGACATAAAAAATGGACAAGCCATGAAAACATCATGCTAGCTATCTTACGATCATTCAAGGCAATATGACAATGAACGCTCAGGTCATGTATATGATGATGACGGAAGTTGCATGGCAATATATCTCGGAATGGCTATGGAAATGCCATGATAGCTAGCTATGGTGGCTGTTTTGAGGAAGATATAAGGAGGCTTATGTGTGATAGAGCGTATCGTACCACGGGGTTTGGATGCACCGGCGAATTTTGCACCAACTCTCGAGGTGAGAAAGGGCAATGCACGGTACCAAAGAGGCTAGCAATGATGGAAGGGTGAGAGTGCGTATAATCCATGGACTCAACATTAGTCATAAAGAACTCACATACTTATTGCGTCTAGAAGCTATCGAAACAAAGCATTAGACGCTGCTACCTCTTGAGCACTGCGTTGGTTTTCCCTTGAAGAGGAAAGGTTGATGCAGCAAAGTAGCGTAAGTATTTCCCTCAGTTTTTGAGAACCAAGGTATCAATCCAGTAGGAGACCACGCTCAAGTCCCACGCACCTACACAAACAAATAAGAACCTTGCAACCAACGCGGTAAAGGGGTTGTCAATCCCTTCATGACCACTTGCAAAAGTGAGATTTGATAGAGATGATAATATTTTTGGTATTTTGATGATAAAGATAAAAAGTAGAGATTGCAAAGTAAAAATAGATTGGAAACTTATCTGATGGAAAAATAGACCCGGCGGACATAGGTTTCACTAGTGGCTTCTCTCAAGATATCATAAGTATTACGGTGGGTAAACAAATTACTGTCGAGCAATTGATAGAATTGAGCATAGTTATGAGAATATCTAGGTATGATCATGTATATAGGCATCACGTCCGTGACAAGTAGACCGACTCTTGCCTGCATCTACTACTATTACTCCACACATCGACCGCTATCCATCATGCATCTAGAGTATTAATTTCATAAGAACGGAGTAACGCTTTAAGCAAAATGACATGATGTAGAGGGATAAAGTCATGCAATATGATATAAACCCCATCTTTTTATCCTCGATGGCAACAATTCAATACGTGTCGTTTCCCTTACTGTCACTGGGATCGAGCACCGCAAGATTGAACCCAAAGCTAAGCACTTCTCCCATTGCAAGAAAGATCAATCTAGTAGGCCAAACCAAACTGATAATTCAAAGAGACTTGCAAATATAACCAATCATACATAAAAGAATTCAGAGAAGATTCAAATATTGTTCATAGATAATCTTGATCATAAACCCACAATTCATCGGATCTCGACAAACACACTGCAAAAGAAGATTACATCGAATAGATCTCCAAGAGAATCGAGGAGAACTTTGTATTGAGATCCAAAGAGAGAGAAGAAGTCATCTAGCTAATAACTATGGACCCGAAGGTCTGAGGTAAACTACTCACACATCATCGGAGAGGCTATGGTGTTGATGTAGAAGCTGTTGGGGAACGTTGCAGAAAACAAAAATTTTCCTACGGTTTCACCAAGATCCATCTATGAGTTCATCTAGCAACGAGTCATCGGATGCATCTACATACCTTTGTAGATCGCGAGCGGAAGCGTTCAAAGAACGGGGATGATTTAGTCGAACACGACGTGATCCAAATCACCGGAGATCCTAGCACCGAACGGACGGCACCTCCGCGTTCAACACACGTACGGTCAGCGTAACGTCTCCTTCTTCTTGATCCAGCAAGAGGGAAGGAGAGGTTGAGGAAGATGGCTCCAGCAGCAGCACGACGGCGTGGTGGTGATGGAGCTGCAGTACTCCGTCAGGGCTTCGCCAAGCGCTATGGAGGAGGAGGAGGGTTGGAGAGGGAGAAGGAGGCAACCAAAGGCGTGGATGAAAAGCCCTCCTTCCCCCACTATATATAGGAGGGCCAGGGGGGGCGCCGGCCCTAGGAGATCCAATCTCCTAGGGGGGCGGCGGCCAAGGGAGGTTTCCCTCCCCCCCAAGGCACCTAGGAGGTGCCTTCCACTAGTGGGACTCTTCCCTCTTGTGAACCCTAGGCGCATGGGCCTCCTGGGGCTGGTGCCCTTGGCCCATGTAGGCCAAGGCGCACCCCCTACAGCCCATGTGGCCCCCGGGGGAGGTGGACCCACCCGGTGGACCCCCGGGACCCTTCCGGTGGTCCCGGTACAATACCGATAACCCCGAAACTTGTCCCGATGGCCGAAATAGCACTTCCTATATATAATTCTTTACCTCCGGACCATTCTGGAACTCCTCGTGACGTCCAGGATCTCATCCAGGACTCCGAACAACATTCGGGTTACTGCATATACATATCCCTACAACCCTAGCGTCACCGAACCTTAAGTGTGTAGACCCTACGGGTTCGGGAGACATGCAGACATGACCGAGACGACTCTCCGGTCAATAACCAACAGCGGGATCTGGATACCCATGTTGGCTCCCACATGCTCCTCGATGATCTCATCGGATGAACCACGATGTCGAGGATTCAAGCAACCCCGTATACAATTCCCTTTGTCAATCGATATGTTACTTGCCCGAGATTCGATCGTTCGTATCCCAATACCTCGTTCAATCTCATTACCGGCAAGTCAATTTACTCGTACCGTGATGCATGATCCCGTGACCAGACACTTGGTCACTTTGAGCTCATTATGATGATGCATTACCGAGTGGGCCCAGTGATACCTCTCCGTCATACGGAGTGACAAATCCCAGTCTTGATCCGTGTCAACCCAATAGACACTTTCGGAGATAGCCGTAGTACACCTTTATAGTCACCCAGTTATGTTGTGACGTTTGGCACACCCAAAGCACTCCTACGGTATCCGGGAGTTACACGATCTCATGGTCTAAGGAAAAGATACTTTGACATTGGAAAAACTCTAGCAAACGAACTATACGATCTTTAAGCTATGTTTAGGATTGGGTCCTGTCCATCACATCATTCTCCTAATGATGTGATCTTGTTACCAATGACATCCAATGTCCATAGTCAGGAAACCATGACTATCTGTTGATCAACGAGCTAGTCAACTAGAGGCTTACTAGGGACATGTTGGTGTCTGTTATTCACACATGTATTACGATTTCCGGATAACACAATTATAGCATGAATAAAGACAATTATCATGAACAAGGAAATATAATAAATGATTTTATTATTGCCTCTAGGGCATATTTCCAACAGAAGCCCACTGTGATCAATAATCTAGTTCACATCGCCATGTGATTAACACTCACAGGTCACATCGCCATGTGACTAACACCCAAGAGTTTACTAGAGTCAGTAGTCTAGTTCACATCACTATGTGATTAACACTCAATGAGTTTAGGTTTGATCTTGTTGCTTGTGAGAGAGGTTTTAGTCAATGGGTCCGAACCTTTCTGATCCGTGTGTGCTTTACAAATCTCTATGTCATCTCCTAGATGCAGCTACCACGTTCTATTTGGAGCTATTCCAAATAACTATTCTACTTGGAGATATTCTAAATTGTTGCTCCATTATACGTATCCGACATCTCTACTCAGAGCTATCCGGATAGGTGTTAAGCTTGCATCGACGTAACTCTTTACGTCGAACTCTTTATCACCTCCATAATCGAGAAAATTCCTTAGTCCACTAGTTACTAAGGATAACTTTGACCGCTGTCATGTGATCCATTCTGGGATCACACTTGTACCCCTTGACTGACTCATGGCAAGGCACACTTCAGGTGCGGTACACAGCACAGCATACTATAGAGCCTATGTCTTAAGCTTAGGGGACGACCTTCGTCCTTTCTCTCTATTCTGCTGTGGTCGAGCTTTAAGTCTTAACTTCATACCTTACAACTCAGGCAAGAACTCCTTCTTTGACTGATCCATCTTGAACACCTTCAAGATCATGTCAAGGTATGTGCTCATTTGAAAGTACCATTATGCGTTTTGATCTATCCTTATAGATCTTGATGCTCAATGTTCAAGTAGCTTAATCTAGGCTTTCCATTGAAAAACACTTTCCCAATAACCCTATATGCTTTCCAGAAATTCTACATCAATTCTGATCAACAATGTGTCAACAACATATACTCATCAGAAATTCTATAGTGCTCCCACTCACTTCTTTGGAAATACCAGTTTCTCATAAACTTTGTATACACCCAAAATCTTTGATCATCTCATCAAAGCATACATTCCAACTCCGAGATGCTTACTCCAGTCCTTAGAAGGATTGCTGGAGCTTTGCATACTTATTAGCATCTTTTAGGATTGACAAAACCTTCCGGTCTGCATCATATACAATTCTTCCTTAAGAAAACCATTAAGGAATGCCGTTTTGACGTCCATTTGCCATATCTCATAATCGTAGATAGCGGCAATTGCTAACATGATTCGGACGGACTTTAGCTTCGCTACCGGTGAGAAAGTCTCATCGTAGTCAACCCCTTGAACTTGTCGATAACCCTTAGCGACAAGCCGAGCTTTATAGATGGTCACATTACCATCCGCGTCTATCTTCTTCTTAAAGATCCATTTATTTTCTATGGCTCGCTGTTCAACGGGCAAGTCAGTCAAAGTCCATACTTCATTTTCATACATAGATCCTATCTCGGATTTCATGGCTTCTAGCCATTTGTCGGAATCCGGGCCCGCCATCGCTTCTTCATAGTTCGAAGGTTCATCGTTGTCTAACAACATGATTTCCAAGACAGGGTTGCCGTACCACTCTGGTGCGGAACGTGTCCTTGTGGACCTTCGAATTTTAGTAGGAGCTTGATCAGAAGTATCTTGATCATTATCATTAACTTCCTCTCTAGTCGGTGCAGGCACCTCAGGAACATTTTCTTGAGTTGCGCCATTTTCCGGTTCAAGAGGTAATACTTCATCAAGTTTTACTTTCCTCCCACTTACTTCTTTCGAGAGAAACTCCTTCTCTAGAAAGGATCCATTCTTGGCAACAAAGATCTTGCCTTCGGATCTGAGGTAGAAGGTATACCCAACAGTTTCTTTAGGGTATCCTATGAAGACGCATTTTTCCGACTTGGGTTCGAGCTTTTCAGGTTGAAGTTTCTTGACATAAGCATCGCATCCCCAAACTTTTAGAAACGACAACTTAGGTTTCTTACCAAACCATAATTCAAACGGTGCCGTCTCAACGGATTTCGACGGAGCCCTATTTAAAGTGAATGCGGCAGTCTCTAAAGCATAGCCCCAAAAAGATAGCGGTAAATCGGTAAGAGACATCATAGATCGCACCATATCTAATAGAGTGCGATTACGACGTTCGGACACACCATTACGCTGAGGTGTTCCAGGCGGCGTGAGTTGTGAAACTATTCCACATTTTCTTAAGTGTGTGCCAAACTCGTGACTCAAGTATTCTCCTCCACGATCTGATCGTAGGAACTTGATTTTCCTGTCACGTTGATTCTCAACCTCACTCTGAAATTCCTTGAACTTTTCAAATGTTTCAGACTTGTGTTTCATTAAGTAGACATACCCATATCTACTTAAGTCATCGGTGAGGGTGAGAACATAACGATAGCCACCGCGAGCCTCAACACTCATTGGACCGCATACATCAGTATGTATGATTTCCAATAAGTTGGTTGCTCGCTCCATTGTTCCTGAGAACGGAGTCTTGGTCATTTTACCCATGAGGCATGGTTCGCACGTGTCAAATGATTCGTAATCAAGAGACTCTAAAAGTCCATCTGCATGGAGCTTATTCATGCGTTTGACACCTATGTGACCAAGGCGGCAGTGCCACAAGTATGTGGGACTATCATTATCAACTTTACATCTTTTGGTACTCACATTATGAATATGTGTAGCATTACGCTTGAGGAAGAATAAACCATTCACCATCGGAGCATGACCATAAAACATATCTCTCATATAAATAGAACAACCATTATTCTCGGATTTAAATGAGTAGCCAACTCGAATTAAACGAGATCCCGATACAATGTTCATGCTCAAAGCTGGCACTAAATAACAATTATTGAGGTTTAAAACTAATCCCGTAGGTAAATGTAGAGGTAGCGTGCCGACGGCGATCACATTGACCTTGGAACCATTCCCGACGCGCATCGTCACCTCGTCCTTTGCCAGTCTCCGCTTATTCCGCAGCTCCTGCTTTGAGTTACAAATGTGAGCAACTGCACCGGTATCAAATACCGAGGAGCTACTACGGGTACTAGTAAGGTACACATCAATTACATGTATATCATATATACCTTTTGTTTTGCCGGCCTTCTTGTCCGCTAAGTATTTGGGGCAGTTCCGCTTCCAGTGACCACTTCCCTTGCAATAAAAGCACTCAGTCTCGGGCTTGGGTCCATTCTTTGGCTTCTTCCCGGCAGCTTTCTTGCCAGGCGCGGCAACTTCCTTGCCATCCTTCTTGGAGTTCTTTTTACCCTTGCCCTTCTTGAACTTAGTGGTTTTATTAACCATCAACACTTGATGTTCCTTCTTGACTTCTACCTCTGCTGATTTCAGCATAGCAAATACTTCAGGAATGGTCTTTTCCATCCCCTGCATATTGAAGTTCATCACAAAGCTCTTGTAGCTTGGTGGAAGCGACTGAAGGATTCTGTCAATGACCGCGTCATCTGAGAGATTAACTCCCAGCTGAGTCAAGCGGTTATGTAACCCAGACATAGTGAGTATGTGCTCACTGACAGAACTATTTTCCTCCATCTTACAGCTGAAGAACTTGTCGGAGACCTCATATCTCTCGATTCGGGCATGAGCTTGAAAAACCATTTTCAGCTCTTCGAACATCTCATATGCTCCATGTCTCTCAAAACGCTTTTGGAGCCCCGGCTCTAAGCTGTAAAGCATGCCGCACTGAACGAGGGAGTAGTCATCGGTACGTGCCTGCCAAGCGTTCATAACGTCTTGTTCTGCAGGGAGAACAGGTGCGTCACCTAGCGGTGCTTGTAGGACATAATCTTTCTTGGCAGCTATGAGGATGATCCTCAGGTTCCGGACCCAGTCCGTATAGTTGCTGCCATCGTCTTTCAGCTTGGTTTTCTCTAGGAACGCGTTGAAGTTGAGGACTACGTTGGCCATTTGATCTACAAGACATATTGCAAAGATTTTTAGACTAAGTTCATGATAATAAAGTTCATCTAATCAAATTATTCAATGAACTCCCACTTAGATAGACATCCCTCTGCTAGTCATCTAAGTATAACATGATCCGAGTCAACTAGGCCGTGTCCGATCATCACGTGAGACGGACTAGTCAACGTCGGTGAACATCTTCGTGTTGATCGTATCTTCTATACGACTCATGCTCGACCTTTCGGTCTTCTGTGTTCCGAGGCCATGTCTATACACATGCTAGGCTCGTCAAGTCAACCTAAGTGTTTGCATGTGTAAATCTGTCTTACACCCGTTGTATGTGAACGTTTGAATCAAACACCCGATCATCACGTGGTGCATTGAAACAACGAACTGTCGCAACGGTGCACAGTTAGGGGGAACACTTTCTTGAAATTATTATGAGGGATCATCTTACTTACTACCGTCGTTCTAAGTAAACAAGATGCAAAACATGATAAACATCAAATGCAATCAAATAATAATAGTGACATGATATGGCCAATATCACATAGCTCCTTTGATCTCCATCTTGGGGCTCCATGATCATCTTGTCACCGGCTTGACACCATGATCTCCATCATCATGATCCCCATCATCGTGTCTCCATGAAGTTGCTGGCCAACTATTACTTCTACTACTATGGCTAACACGTTTAGCAATAAAGTAAAGTAAATTACATGGCGTTTCTCAATGACACGCAGGTCATACAAAAAATAAAGACAACTCCTATGGCTCCTGCCGGTTGTCATACTCATCGACATGCAAGTCGTGATTCCTATTACAATAGCATGAACATCTCATACATCACATATAGATCATTCATCATTCATCACAACTTTGGCCATATCATATCACAGAGCACTTGCTGCAAAAACAAGTTAGACGTCCTCTAATTGTTGTTGCAAGTTTTACGTGGCTGAAGTAGGGTTCTAGCAAGAACGTTTTCTTACCTACGTGAAAGCCACAACGTGATTTGTCAACTTCTATTTACCCTTCATAAGGACCCTTTTCATCGAATCTGCTCCAACTAAAGTAGGAGAGACAGACACCCGCCAGCCACCTTATGCAAGAAGTGCATGTTAGTCGGTGGAACCGGTCTCACGTAAGCGTACGTGTAAGGTTGGTCCGGGCCGCTTCATCCCACAATACCGTTGAAGCAAGATAAGACTAGTAACGGCAAGAAAGTTGACAACATCTACGCCCACAACAAATTGTGTTCTACTCACGCAAGAAGAACTACGCATAGACCTAGCTCATGATGCCACTGTTGGGGAACGTTGCAGAAAACAAAAATTTTCCTACGGTTTCACCAAGATCCATCTATGAGTTCATCTAGCAACGAGTCATCGGATGCATCTACATACCTTTGTAGATCGCGAGCGGAAGCATTCAAAGAACGGGGATGATGTAGTCGAACACGACGTGATCCAAATCACCGGAGATCCTAGCACCGAACGGACGGCACCTCCGCGTTGAACACACGTACGGTCAGCGTAACGTCTCCTTCTTCTTGATCCAGCAAGAGGGAAGGAGAGGTTGAGTAAGATGGCTCCAGCAGCAGCACGACGGCGTGGTGGTGATGGAGCTATAGTACTCCGTCAGGGCTTCGCCAAGCGCTATGGAGGAGGAGGAGGTGTTGGAGAGGGAGAAGGAGGCAACCAAAGGCGTGGATGAAAAGCCCTCCTTCCCCCACTATATATAGGAGGGCCAAGGGGGGGGCGCCGGCCCTAGGAGATCCAATCTCCTAGGGGGGGCGGCGGCCAAGGGAGGTTTCCCTCCCCCCCAAGGCACCTAGGAGGTGCCTTCCACTAGTGGGACTCTTCCCTCTTGTGAACCCTAGGCGCATGGGCCTCCTGGGGCTGGTGCCCTTGGCCCATGTAGGCCAAGGCGCACCCCCTACAGCCCATGTGGCCCCCGGGGGAGGTGGACCCACCCGGTGGACCCCCGGGACCCTTCCGGTGGTCCCGGTACAATACCGATAACCCCGAAACTTGTCCCGATGGCCGAAATAGCACTTCCTATATATAATTCTTTACCTCCGGACCATTCTGGAACTCCTCGTGACGTCCAGGATCTCATCCAGGACTCCGAACAACATTCGGGTTACTGCATATACATATCCCTACAACCCTAGCGTCACCGAACCTTAAGTGTGTAGACCCTACGGGTTCGGGAGACATGCAGACATGACCGAGACGACTCTCCGGTCAATAACCAACAGCGGGATCTGGATACCCATGTTGGCTCCCACATGCTCCTCGATGATCTCATCGGATGAACCACGATGTCGAGGATTCAAGCAACCCCGTATACAATTCCCTTTGTCAATCGATATGTTACTTGCCCGAGATTCGATCGTTGGTATCCCAATACCTCATTCAATCTCGTTACCGGCAAGTCAATTTACTCATACCGTGATGCATGATCCCGTGACCAGACACTTGGTCACTTTGAGCTCATTATGATGATGCATTACCGAGTGGGCCCAGTGATACCTCTCCGTCATACGGAGTGACAAATCCCAGTCTTGATCCGTGTCAACCCAATAGACACTTTCGGAGATAGCCGTCGTATACCTTTATAGTCACCCAGTTACGTTGTGACGTTTGGCACACCCAAAGCACTCCTACGGTATCCGGGAGTTACACGATCTCATGGTCTAAGGAAAAGATACTTTGACATTGGAAAAACTCTAGCAAACGAACTATACGATCTTTAAGCTATGTTTAGGATTGGGTCTTGTCCATCACATCATTCTCCTAATGATGTGATCTCGTTATCAATGACATCCAATGTCCATAGTCAGGAAACCATGACTATCTGTTGATCAACGAGCTAGTCAACTAGAGGCTTACTAGGGACATGTTGGTGTCTGTTATTCACACATGTATTACGATTTCCGGATAACACAATTATAGCATGAATGAAGACAATTATCATGAACAAGGAAATAAAATAATAATGCTTTTATTATTGCCTCTAGGGCATATTTCCAACAGAAGCCCTCTGTGATCAATGCCCCCTCCGGCGGAGCGCCGGAAAAGGCCCCAAGATGGGATCTCACGAGTACAAAAGGTTGCGGCGGTGGAAATAGGGTTTTGGTTCCTCTACTGATGGTTTGTGGGCACGTAGGTATATATAGGAGGAAGAAGTAGGTCGGTGGAGCCACGAGGGGGCCACGAGGGTGGAGGGCGTGCCCAGGGGGGTAGCCGCTCCCCCTGCCTCATGGCTTCCTCGTCGGTTGCTTGACGTCCACTCCAAGTCCTCTGAATCACGTTTGTTCCAAAAACCACGTTCCCGAAGGTTTCATTCCGTTTGGACTCCATTTGATATTCTTTTTCCACGGAACACTAAAATAGGCAAAAAAACAGCAATTTGGGCTGGGCCTCCGGTTAATAGGTTAGTCCCCAAAATATTATGAAAGTGTATAAATAAGCCCATTAAACATCCAAAACAGAATATAATAGCATGGAGTAATCAAAAATTATAGATACGTTGGAGACGTATCAAGCATCCCCAAGCTTAATTCCTGCTCGTCCTCGAGTAGGTAAATGATAAAAACAGAATTTTTGATGTGGAATGCTTCTTTGCATAATTTTCAATGTAATTCTTTTTATTGTGGCATGGATATTTAGATCCGAAAGATTCAAGATAAAAGTTTAATGTTGACATAAAAACAATAATACTTCAAACATGCTAACCAAGCAATTATGTCTTATCAAAATAACATAGGCAAAGAAAGCTCATCCCTACAAAATCATATAGTTAGGCCATGCTTCTATTTCATCACACAAAACGTTCTCATCATGCATAACCCCGATGACAAGCCGAGCAATTGGTTCATACTTTTTAACGCGCTTCAGCCTTTTCAACCTTTACGCAATACATGAGCGTAAGCCATAGATATAGCACTGTGGGTGGAATAAAGTATAATGATGGGGGTTATGTGAGAAGACAAAAAGGTAGAAAGTCTCACATTGACGCGGCTAATCATTAGGCTATGGAGATGGCCATCAATTGATGTCAATGGGAGGAGTAGGGACTGTCATGCAACGAATGCACTGCTAGAAAAATTTGGTGTCATTTTATGCATGAAAAGAAGCACACCATGTACAAAGGTGGTGGTTCGGGTAGGCTGGCAGGGCAAGTCTGGATGCATTTTTTTCACATCAATAAAATGGATCCAATTTGTTTCCACACACTAGTATCATCATTCCAAGCATCCATGATAAATTTCATTTGAGTTCTGATATTTTGTTTATTTTCTAGGTTTTTTCCGGTGAAACCCCCCAAAACACTAGCTGAACGTGACGCAACGTGTGTTCTGTGCCCGAATTCGTTTGAATTTTGCATGGAGGCTTGCAGTATGCATGCCCACATGCTGGCAAAATTTTGCGTCATTTCATGCATGGAAAGAAACACACCATGTTCAAATGTGGTGGTTCGGGTAGGCCGGCGGTAGGGCAAGTCTGGATGCACTTTTTTCACATCAATAAAATGGACCCAGTTTTTTTTTCACACACTAGCATCACCATGCCAAGCATCCATTATAAATTTTATTGAGTTCTGGCATTTTTTGCATTTTCTAGGGTTTTTCCCGTGAAAAGCCCCAAAACACTAACCGAACATGACGCAATGTGCTTGTATAAATGTTTATGAATTTGAAAAAAATTATGGGCTTTTATAAAACGTTTGTAGAAGTTGAAAAGGGTTCCCGTATATGGAAAAAAGTTCATGAATTTGAAAACAAACTTTACGAATTGAAGAGAACGTTCACGAATTTAAATGGAAAAATATTCGGGTAGAGCATTCGGGTCGGGCAGAAGGTTCCGTCTCAGAGTACAATTTTTTTACATTGTTCAAATTGACGAAATTTTTCGAAGGCCTTGCATCACCATTCTATGGCAGCATGCCAAGTTTAAAAATCTGCATGGTAAGAAATGAAAATGATTGGAGGGAGTATAAAAATGGATTGGAGGGAGTATTTCTTGCCAACAGAACATGTACGTGTTGTACTCCTTGCATGGTAAGAAATAAAACAAGAAATATATATTGATTTCCTTCCTTTCAAAGCAGCGCACATTTTTCTTATCTTCTACTCGAAGCATGGATGCATGAGTCCAACCGCATGCACAACAATAGGAGCAGGCTGGGGAAAAAGGTGCTACAAACCAGGAACGAGCAGAGTAAATAGGCAAAAAAGAAAACTATAGCAAAGATAAAAAGGATCGGGGGGAGTAATAAAATCAACACAACTAAGGTGTCCTGTTGGTTACGACTGTTAGTATTTTGTGTTGTGGTTTTGAGTTCGAATCACGTTGGACGCTGATTTTTTAAAATTTAACCGTAAAGTAAAACGTGCGTAAATGGGCCAGCCCATGCCGGAGGTGAAAATGTAATGTATGGACGCATACCACGTACTTTCAAAAAAGACCATCCTGCCCTTTATTATGAAGCGGTATGGGTTAATCTCAGTCATTGATGTGTTTAGAGGGTGTACCGAAGCAGAAGTGGTCAGTAAAATTAGCTTGCCTGAACAAGTCTATTGCATCGAGTGAAATAATCGATAAGAAAAATTCCTACAATTTACCTTGGGTTTGACACTCTTTCTTATACTACTAAATTCTGTCTCACAGAAGTTCTAGTCTTATCTGAACACACCTGATGGATTGGATTCAGAGATATGACAAAGTAGTTGGTCTGAACAAGTCTGAACCCTGTACAATGTTTGCCTAATGAAGAGGTCACGTCTGCGTCGAGAGAAAGAATCAACACAATAAAATCCTACACCTTGCGCAGACTAAATTCTGTCTTTCAGAAATCCTAGCCCTATCTGAGCAGACATGATATTGGTTGGATTCAGAGCTTGAGAACAAGATGTGGCAAAACTAGTTTGTGTTGACTTCACACATTGACACACACACCCAAAACAGAGGATCTGGTGCTACCCCTGGCATTATTCATTACACATCAACTTTACATATCCAAACCTTATTCTACAGCATAATCCTCAAATACATGTATCTGTTAAAAAGAAAGTAGTACGGTGCTATACATTGATACATGGTAAAATCCCCACACTCTACATGATAGCAAAAGGAAAACCAGCGTGAGCTAGTAATCGCTCTCAGCTTCTGCGCATTTTTTCCTTGTCCAAGAAGCCCATGTAACTGCCACTTGCACATAGACCCGGTCATACCAGCCATCACAAATGGAGTACCACTTAACTCTGCATTTCCTCTGGAACAAGAAGGTGCAGAAGACTACCCAGAGACCCATTACATATCCAGAACCCATCGCGATCTTCATGGTGTTCCATGGTAGCTGGAGTTGGCTCGGGTTGTGAACATTTCTGCGACAAGGGAGGACCGCAGAGGCCCGGGTTGCCAATATAAATATATTCTGGATCCTCAAGTGTTTGCAGTTGATTTCCAGATGGTACCTCTCCTGTCAGGTTGTTATAGGACAGGTTCAAGTGACTTAATGATGTGAGAGTCGATAATCTTGTAGGGATTTCACCAGACAACTTATTGTGTGATAGGTCGAGTGACTCCACTTGTGCCAAGGCGCCAATATTCTCAGGAATTTTTCCACTGAAGGTGTTCCATGATAAGTTCAAGTTCTTCAATTCGACAAGACTGCCGATTTCTTCGGGAATATCTCCAATAAGGTTGTTATATGATAAATCAAGATTCACCATATATATGACCTCTCCTGTATATAATCTCTCTTGGCCCTTTGTGACTACCGTGAAATTCTCTCAGTATATGTGATCATGTCACCAGGACCAATAATCGACTCTCCATAACGGAAAGCAAGATGAAATGAATCATCGTAATCTTTCATTAGTATCATCCCTTTGATGTTAACAATAGATTTAGGTATGCTCCCCGTCATATTATGGTAGGAAAGGTCCAAATACTGAAGATTAACTATCTGTGTAAGCTCCTCCGGAATGCGGCCATAAAACTTATTTGATCGTAGTCGTAAGAAAGCCAAATATGGCAATTTATCCCCTATCCAAGTTGGCAAGGTCCCAACGAAATTGTTGTGTGCAAGATGAAGAAAGGAGAGTTGCAGACAGTCTTGGACAAATGAAGGAAATTCACCCGAGAGGTTGTTGTTTCTCAAGCTTAGATTGTTGATACTCATACTTGTCATGTTTGGTCATGACAACATAGGCTCAAGTAATAAAAAGCATACAGGAAATACCAGAGTGAAGACACACAAACGAAAAACACTTGCACATACAACAACAAACCCAACACATAGTGGCGACGGTGGGCTTTGGGGTTGCTCAAACGTCATGTGTAACAAGGTGCTCATAACGACAACTTTCAGGTTCAAGAGTTCAACAAGTGATCCGGCAACTCGAGAGTGGGATTTGATCCTTCGATGATGGAGGGATATTCTTAGGGCCCTCTCGGTGCGACGGCATCCATCATCGTCTGATCAGACACAGGTGACTACATCACAGGGTTGCCGGAACACGTTAACGAGAAAGAAGAACAAAACTGGTAACGGGAGCAATGGTATAGTGAGCAAGGTGATAACTCAGGAGGATACCGATACACACCGGGTTTTGTAAAGTATCATGAAGCAAAGGGAACATGACATGGTAACCAAAGGTTCACTCGAATATCATTCGTGTAATCATAGGGACCAATATGGATGTCCACGGTTTCGCTATCGGTCATTGAACAAAGGGGTTTCGTTCATGTCTATGATTTACCGAACCTACGAGGTCACAAGCTTAAGGTAATCACGATATGCTGAGTGTCAGTGGTACGGGAGTAGTGAGAATATATTTGTGGAATTGTTTCATTAATATCCGAAATAATTCCGAGAGGTTTCGGAAGCGTTTCGGGGTCACGAGAAGGGTTTCAGTGAATATCGAGTAATACCGGGTATTACCAATTAATTATATATTACTCTGAAAATGTTTAGAATGAATATATATTTAATTTAATATCAACGGGCCTAATAAGGCCAAGAGGTGGAGATGGAATTGGGCCACAAGGGCCCAATAAACCCCCCCATTCCCACTATGGGAGGCCGAATCCTACTAGGGGTGGGAGTCCAACACCTTTCCCTTGGTGGCTGCCCCCTCCTCTCCCCTAAACCTATATATACTAGAGAATTTCTACGCTGCGATGATAAAAGTTTTGGAGCCTCCTCTAGTTGGTCCTAGTTGACTTACTAGAGCTAGCTCTAGCCACCTCTAATCCTCATAATTAGAAGCCCCATGTGGTTCTAATCTCCTCCCTCTAAATCTCTGGCTAGATTAGCTCTGGACGGCAAAGCGCTACCAGGTCGTGAAGACCGTTGCTGCCTCTTGAGCACTGCGTTGGTTTTCCCCGAAGAGGAAGGGATGATGCAGCAAAGTAGCGTAAGTATTTCCCTCAGTTTTTGAGAACCAAGGTATCAATCCAGTAGGAGGCTACCCGCGAGTCCCTCGTACCTGCACAAAATAAATAAATCCTCGCAACCAACGCGAATAGGGGTGGTCAATCCCTACACGGCCACTTACGAGAGTGAGATCTGATAGATATGATAAGATAATATTTTTGGTATTTTTGTGATAAAGATGCAAAGTAAAATAAAGGCAAACTAAAAAGCAAAGGAAATAACTAAGTAGTAGGAGATTAATATGATGAAGATAGACCCGGGGGCCATAGATTTCACTAGTGGCTTCTCTCGAGAGCATAAGTATTCTACGGTGGGTGAACAAATTACTGTTGAGCAATTGACAGAATTGAGCATAGTTATGAGAATATCTAGGTATGATCATGTATATAGGCATCACGTCCGAGAGAAGTAGACCGACTCCTGCCTGCATCTACTACTATTACTCCACTCATCGACCGCTATCCAGCATGCATCTAGAGTATTAAGTTAAAAACAGAGTAACGCCTTAAGCAAGATGACATGATGTAGAGGGATAGACTCATGCAATATGATGAAAACCCTATCTTGTTATCCTCGATGGAAACAATACAATACATGCCTTGCTGCCCCTACTATCACTGGGAAAGGACACCGCAAGATTGAACCCAAAGCTAAGCACTTCTCCCATTGCAAGAAAGATCAATCTAGTAGGCCAAACCAAACTGATAATTCGAAGAGACTTGCAAAGATAACCAATCACACATAAAATAATTCAGAGAAGATTCAAATATTATTCATAGATAGACTTGATCATAAACCCACAATTCATCGGATCTCGACAAACACACTGCAAAAGAAGATTACATCGAATAGATCTCCAAGAGAATCGAGGAGAACTTTGTATTGAGATCCAAAAAGAGAGAAGAAGCCATCTAGCTAATAACTATGGACCCGAAGGTCTGAGGTAAACTACTCACACATTCATCGGAGAGGCTATGGTGTTGATGTAGAAGCCCTTCGTGATCGATGCCCCCTCCGACGGAGCTCCGGAACAGGCCCCAAGATGGGATCTCGTGGATACAGGAAGTTGTGGCAGTGGAATTAGGGTTTTGGCTCCGTATCCGGTCGGTTGGTGTTACGTAGGTATATATAGGAGGAAGGAGTACGTTGGTGGAGCAACAGGGGGGCCATGAGGGTAGAGGACGCGCCTGGTGGGGGTAGGCGCGCCCCCTACCTCGTGACCTCCTCTTTTGTGTCTTGATGTAGGGTCCAAGTCTCCCGAGTCTTGTTCGTTGAGAAAATCACGTTCCCGAAGGTTTCATTCCGTTTGGACTCCGTTTGATCCTTTTCTTCAAAACCCTAAAACAGGCAAAAAACAACAATTCTGGGCTGGGCCTCCGGTTAATAGGTTAGTCCCAAAAATAATATAAAATTGGATAATAAAGCCCAATAATGTCCAAAACAGTAGATAATATAGCATGGAGCAATCAAAAATTATAGATACGTTGGAGACGTATCAAGAATCCCCAAGCTTAATTCCTACTCGTCCTCGAGTAGGTAAATGATAAAAACAAAATTTTTGATGCGGAGTGCTACTTGGCATAATTTTAATGTAATTCTTCTTAATTGTGGTATGAATATTCAGATCCGAAAGATTCAAGACAAAAGTTCATATTGACATAAAAATAATAATACTTCAAGCATACTAACAAAGCAATTATGTCTTCTCAAAATAACATGGCCAAAGAAAGTTATCCCTACAAATCATATAGTCTGGCTATGCTCCATCTTCACCACAGAAAATATTTAAATCATGCACAACCCCAATGACAAGCCAAGCAATTGTTTCATCCTTTTGACATTCTCAAAAAAATTTCAATTTTCACGCAATACATGAGCGTGAGCAATGGACATATCACTATAGGTGGAATAGAATGGTGGTTGTGGAGAAGACAAAAAGGGGAAGATAGTCTCACATCAACTAGGCGTATCAACGGGCTATGGAGATGCCCATCAATAGATATTAATGTGAGTGAGTAGGGATTGCCATGAAATAGATGCACTAGAGCTATAAGTATATGAAAGCTCAAAAAGAAACTACGTGGGTGTGCATCCAACTTGCTTGCTCATGAAGACCTAGGGTATTTTAAGGAAGCCCATCATTGGGAATATACAAGCCAATTTCTATAATGAAAAATTCCCACTAGTATATGAAAGTGATAACATAGGAGACTCTCTACTATGAATATCATGGTGCTACTTTGAAGCACAAGTGTGGTAAAAGGATAGTAACATTGTACCTTCTCTCTTTTTCTCTGATTTTTATTTGGTCCTTTTCTCTTCTTTTTTATGGCCTCTTTTCTTTCTCTTTTTTTCGTCCAGAGTATCATCCCGACTTGTGGGGGAATCATAGTATCCATCATCCTTTCCTCATTGGGACAATGCTCTAATAATGATGATCATCACACTTATTTTTCTTACAACTCAAGAATTACAACTCGATACTTAGAACAAAATATTACTTCTATATTAATGCCTCCGCCGGTGTACCGGGTATGCAATGAATCAAGAGTGACATGTATGAGAGAATCATGAATGGTGGCTGTCGGTGTACTAGAGTAGGGGTACCCTAGTATCCCGAACTTGTGCACGGACAGTCGTAGCATCCCGCGGCAAGGCTTGCCGGGTGACCGCCAAGGTCCTCCGTGGTTCCTTTGGAGCCATTCAAGAACAAAGTACTCAACCAAGGCCCCGGCAAGGAGCTGGCCGGGAAGGAAACAAGACCCCGGCAAGAGGAGCTTGCCGGGAAGACTATCAGAAGCACCCCGAGACCCCGGCAAGAGGAGCTTGCCGGGAAGGCCAACCCAGGCGTACCAAGAAAACTTGCCGCGGCGCGCTACGCGCCCCGGCGAGGCCCGGTGAGCGACAAGCTCCCGGACGCGACAAGACGACGACCGCGGCAAGGAGTTTGCCGCGGGAACCGCCTCTCCGAGCCGCGCCCCAGCACAACCACCACGTGTCGCTCTGGGGGCCCCTCCCAAGCACACGTGGCAGGAGGTCGCGCAGCTAGGGGTGCGAGGTGGCGAGCAGGCGCTGACGAGATAACCATCATGGCAAACAGTGGTGTCCCTAGCGGTCCCTCTCGGTACTGTTTAGGCGACACAGACGGGCATTTAATGCCCTTGTCCCCTGCCGTCAGGGTTAGGTATGATAGCACTGTAGCAGGTAGCTGTGCCTGCTACAGCACCTAGCTGTGCCTATCCACGGCTCCTTTTCCATTTTTGCCCTTGGCCCCCGTTGCTCTATGTCGGTAACCCCTTGAGTATAAAAGGAGGCCCGTGTGCAACGTAGAGGGGGGTCGGCCATTTTGAGAGCCTTCGGAGGAGCCACTTTCCACACTCGCTCGGTCTCGAGCTGCGGCGGTGTACTGTAGCACTCCGCGCTCCCGAGCTAGAAATCAATACCAAACCACAAAGCAGGAGTAGGGTTTTACGCATCCGTGCGGCCCGAACCTGGGTAAATCGCTCGCGTGCTCCGCCTCGATCCGCCCTTTGCACGACCAACCGCCCGCGTGTTTCGCCTCGATCTGCTCTTTGCGCAACCTCCGCCCCCGCCGAACCGAAAGGGACCCGGTCCGCCGGTCCCATAGGTGTCCGTGGATCAGAAACCCCGGCATCTTTGGCGCGCCAGGTAGGGGGCGTCGAAGTTGTGTGAACTAGATCCGGCGTCCTCGCGGGCTAGATCTTCATCGTCTTCAGATCCGGCGTTCTCGCGGGCTAGATTTTCATCATCTTCATCAACATGCCGCCGAAGAAGAAAGTTTCGGAGGCGGCTGCTCCGTCCGCGCCGAGCCAGCCACCGCCGGAGCAAACGGTTGGTGAGGCAGGCGCCGGCGGAAGGGCACGCGTCGACGAGGGAGCTCGCGGTGCTGCCGGGTCCAAGGACAAGGCTGCGCTGCCCATCGGCGGCGTAGCCGGCTCCCACAACGACCGGGCGCACTCCAAGACCTCGGCGTCCGTGCATGCACCGCGCCCATCTCAGGAGGCGCGGGACCGGCAGCGTCATGGTACTCACGGTACCATGCGTTCGCTAGATCAAGACCGAGCTGGTGGATCTCGGAGCGCTCAAGACCACCATGCACGTTAACAAGCCAGCGCGAGCGACACACGGTCGCCTGGACGGGATACTGCTCCTTCTAACGTGGTTAGAAGTCCGAGCATATCCCGCTCCTCGCACCGTTCGCTACCGCCACCCGCCACCGCAGCCGAAGCTTTGGCGCGAGCTCAGCTGCTCCTCGACTACCCTCCAGCGCCGGACAAGATCGACGATGGAGGGCCACTATCCAGAGTCTCATCGGCTTCGCCAACGGCGACACTCCTCGGCAGCCGGCACATCGCAGCCGCAGCGAGTCAGCCAGGCATGGACCGGTGGTGACAAGACGGTGGGGGTGCAACTACTGTGCACTCCCCACCCCGAAGGCCAAGATCGCCGACTCGCCGGATCCACCTCGACAGCGACTCCACCGCGTCGTCTAGATCCGCGAGCTCGTCGCGATCAATGCCAAGTTCTTCAAGAACGACAGCGGGAAGACGCTCGTACTCGCATCAAGCGTCAGAGAGAAGCGCGGCGTCAGTCAGACCAGCGCGCTGGGCCCTCTGTTGACATGCATGCGCCGGGGGAACCAGGGGACTTGCCGTACACCGTAGGTTGCCCTGCGTTCACTCGTGAGCTGCGGCAAGTCCAGTGGCCCAGTACGAAGAACTTCAAACCAGACGTACAAGAGAAGTACGACGGCAAGTCGCATCCGTCGGAGTTCCTCAGCATCTACACCATTGCGGTGCAGGCTGCTGGGGGGCGGGACGACAAGATCCTTGCCAACTACTTCCAGTTGGTGCTTAAGCCCAACGTCAGGTCCGGGCTCATGCACTTGCCGGACAACTCCATATCCTCCTGGGCTGATCTATGCCCAGTTTGTCGGCGCCTTTACAGGCGGCCACAAACCTCATGGCCAAGAGAGTGATCTTCATCTGCTCGTCCAGAAGGAAGGAGACCCTGCGCAAGTACATTCAGAGGTTCAGCTGTGTACAGTACAACATCCCAGACGTCCACCCCGCCGCGGTCATCAGCGCGTTCCACCAGAACGTGCGTAACCGCAGGATGCGGGAGGAGATGGCGATGTGCAGGATCAGAGACGTCAGCGAGCTATATGCCCTGGTCGACAAGTGTGCACGAGCTGAGGAGGGGAGGAGACTCCCCGGAGAGAAGACCGGAGCGAGAAGGGTCTGACAGTGAAGATGCTGCCCCGGCAAGGAAAAACCGGCGGCGGAACAGGAAGAAGTAGAACAAAGAGGTGCTAGTCATTGAGCAGTCCGGCGACGAAGGTGGCGCCAAGAAGGCTACAGTTGGTTGCCCTGGCAAGGAAGTTGCCGCGTGCACCAACTGTCACGCTGTGGCAGTCGCCGACAAGCAGGGCAGCTCCGGCAAGCATACTGCAAGATTCACCGCAACCAAGGCCATGACCTCCCCGAGCTGCAAAGAGTCGAGAAGCTCGTCAGCAACAGAAGGTGAGTATGAGCGACGCGACAAGGAGAGAGCCCAAGGGTACCGAGAAATCTGGCAGGAGCGCACCGGCCAGGAAGGAACGCCGCGGCAAGGCCAAGCAGCGGCAAGGAGACAGACCTCCCCGCGGCCGCGACAACATGAAGACGACGATGACGACGAAGACATGGATGACGTTGAGACCAGTGAGCAGGAGTTTCAGAAAGCCACAGAGGTCTTGTGCGTTGACGGTGGTGCTTCTCTGCATACCTCGCACCGCCAACTCAAACAGTGGGTGCGGGAAGTCAATGCAGCAGAACCACCCATCGAATCGCGCAAGCTTCTGAAGTGGTCCAGCACGCCTATCATCTTTGACATTGAGGACCACCCTGATCGCACAACCGCGGTCGGGTGTCTGCCGATGTTGGTTTCACCAACTATCCGCAACCTCAAAGTCACCAAGATGCTAGTTGACGGCGGGGCCGGCTTAAACCTGATCTCCTCCGCTGTACTCCGAAAACTCCAGAAATCCCTGACAGCGAGCTCGAAGAGACCGGCACATTCCAAGGAATCAATCCGGGAAGGAGCAAGCCGAAGGGGAAGGTCACGCTGCCGGTAACATTTGGCAGCGAGCTAAACTTCAGGACTGAGAGGTCACATTCGACGTTGCCGATATCCCATTGCCCTACAATGGGATACTTGGCCGTCCAGCACTCGCCAAGTTCATGGCAGCCTCTCACTACGCATATAACATGCTGAAGATGCCAGGCCCGATAAGCGTCATTTCTGTCCCTGGCGACAAGAAGGATGCTCTTATCTGTGCCGACAAGATCTACCGGGAAGCAGCAGCCACGGCAGATCGCAATCCACTTGCCGCTGAAGCTCCCGGGGGGAAGAAGACCAAGTCCGGCAAGAGTTCTGATGCCCACTCCGGCAAGCGCGCCTCTTCGGAGTGCTGCGCTGCCGTCGAGGACGCGCCATCGAGCTCCACCGGCAAGGCAAGTCCCGGCAAGAACTCTGATGCCACTCGGCAAGCGCACCTCTTCGGAGTGCTGCGCTGCCGTCGAGGACGCACCATCGAGCTCCACCGGCAAGCAGCGAGAAGACGATGGCAGCTCCGCCTGAGACGAAGAGGTATCCGCCAAGGAGGACGGCACTGGTGGTACCTTCACCATCAGTGCCACGCTTGACCCTAAATAGGAAAGCGCGCTCGTTAGCTTTCCTGCGGGCGAATGTCGACGTGTTTGCATGGCAGCCGTCTGACATCCCCGGTGTTCCCAGGAAAGTGATTGAGCACCACCTTGCCGTTTGTCCCCATGCGCGGCCCGTCAAGCAGAAAGTCAGGAAGCAGGCGGTGGAGCGCCAAGAATTCATTGCAGAAGAGATCAAGAAACTGGAAGCAGCAGGCCTCGTCAGAGGAGTGCTCCATCCCACGTGGTTGGCCAATCCTGTAGTCGTGCGCAAGGCAAACGGGAAATGGAGGCTTTGTATCGATTTTACCGATGTTAACAAAGCTTGTCCCAAAGACCCATTTCCTTTGCCGCGCATTGACCAGATTGTTGACTCCACAGCCGGATGTGATTTGCTTTCGTTTCTTGACGCATACTCAGGATATCATCAGATCTTCATGGCAGAAGGAGGATGAGGAGAAGACCGCATTTATTACTCCATGTGGCACGTACTGTTTCGTACGGATGCCTTTCGGATTAAAAAATGCTGGTTCGACATTTGCAAGAGTAGTCCATATTGCTCTTGAGCCACAAATACACAGAAATGTGGAAGCCTACATGGATGATATAGTGGTCAAGAGCAAGGACAGAGCAACCCTGATTCAAGATCTTAGACGAGACCTTTGCAAATCTGCGCAAGATCAGCCTCAAGCTCAACCCAGAGAAGTGTGTGTTTGGAGTTCCCTCCGGCAAGCTTCTCGGGTTCTTCGTGTCTCAGCGGGGAATTGAAGCCAATCCCGACAAGATCAAGGCCATTGAGCAGATTGAAGCACCAAAGCGCGTCAAGGATGTACAGAAACTTGCCGGTTGCGTGGCTGCTCTCAGCAGGTTTATCTCTCGGTCTGCTGAGCGCGCCCTGCCGTTTTTCAAATTATTGAAAAAGGCAGGTCCAATGAAATGGACTCCGGAAGCGGAGGCTGCGCTGCAAGACCTGAAGAGATACCTGTCCTCCCCTCCAATACTTGTCGCACCTAAGCCACAAGAGAAGTTGCTGCTGTACATAGCGGCAACCAATCAAGTGGTTAGTGCTGCGTTAGTAGCAGAGAGGGAGGCAGATGATGAGCCAGCAACCGCGCAAGCGCATCCAGCGACAAGCAGGGGGCTTCCCGACAAGCTCTGGTCCCGACAAAGATGGATCTGCGCAGATGCATGAGGAGACGCGGAAGAAAATGGTGCAGCGCCCAGTTTACTTTGTCAGTTCCCCTGCAGGGGGCTAGGTCAAGGTACTCTGGTGTGCAGAAATTGCTTTTCGGCCTTCTCATGGCCTCGAGAAAGCTGCGCCATTACTTCCAAGCACATGAGATCACAGTTGTCACTCGCTTTCCGCTGAAGAGGATACTGCAGAATCCAGAAGCGACAGGCAGGATTGTTGAGTGGGCACTGGAACTGTCAAGCTTTGGCCTCAAGTTTGAAAGCACTTCAACTATCCAGAGCAGAGCATTGGCAGAATTTATAGCAGAATGGACGCCAACACCAGATGAAGAAATTCCAGAAACGAGCATCCCCGACAAGGAGCAAGCAAAGAGTGGCTGATGTACTTTGATGGTGCCTTTTCGCTGCAAGGCGCCGGCGCTGGTGTGCTGCTTGTCGCACCCACCGGAGAGCACCTCAAGTACGTAGTCCAGATGCACTTTCCCAAGGAGCAAGCAACAAACAATACTGCAGAGTATGAAGGCTTGCTTGCCGGTCTCCGGATCGCGGCAGACCTTGGGATCAAGAAGCTCATTGTCAGGGGTGACTCACAGCTTGTCGTCCGCCAAGTAAACAAGAATTATCAGAGTCCGTTGATGGAAGCTTACGTTGACGAAGTGAGAAAGCTAGAAGAGCGCTTTGACGGCCTACAAATGGAGCACGTTCCAAGAACTCAGAACGCCATTGCAGATGGCCTGTCAAAGTGCGCCGCACTTAAGTTACCTGTGGAACCAGGGATCTTGTGCTCAAGCTGACTCAACCGTCCGTAACACCATCAACTGGACAGAGCAAGAAGAGGAAGTTGTCTGGTGACTATTTGCCGGCAGAGCTTCCCGAAGCCGCCGCCAAGAAGGTCCCCAAGATCAACGCCAGAGGCTGAGGAGCAGTCTGCTCCGGCAAGCCCTAGGGTTTGTTCCGTTGAAGCAGAAGCTCCCGACGTTTGCCCGCAGCTTGCGGGGAACGTCAAGCTCCGGCAGAGGACGCAGCTCCTCGCCGTAGAAGCGGATGTTCCCGCGCAGCTCCAAGAACAACCAAGAGCGCTGAGGAGCAAGATGCTCTGGCAAAACCAGGGTTTGTTCCGTTGAAGCAGAAGCTCCCGACAAGTTTTGCTCCGGCAAGCTTGCCGGGGAACGTCAGCTCCGGCAGAGCCACAGGTTCTCGCCGTAGAAGCGGATGTTCCCGCAGCAGCAGCATTGCCTTTAGTCCTTGTTGTCGAGCCACAAGCTCCAACATGGGCACAGCAGATTGTCCGTTTCCTTCAGACAGGAGAACTTCCCGAAGAGCAAGAAGAAGCCGAAAGAGTAGCCCGGCAGTCAAGTATGTACCAGTTTGTCGACAAGACACTGTACAGAAGAAGACTCAACGGTGTGAAATTGAGGTGTATTCCCCGGGAAGACGGACAAAAGCTGTTGGCAGAGATACACGGAGGCATATGTGGTCACCACATTGGCGCAAGAGCACTTGTCGGCAAAGCATTCCGGCAAGGTTTCTTCTGGCCAACAGCCCTCCAGGATGCAACTGCACAAGTAACCAAGTGTGAAGCGTGCCAGTTCCATTCCAAGCAGATACACCAGCCAGCTCAAGCTCTCCAGACGATCCCTTTATCCTGGCCATTTTCGGTCTGGGGGCTCGACATCCTCGGCCCCTTTCCCCGAGCTGTCGGGGGCTTTGAGTACTTGTACGTCGCAATCGACAAGTTCACAAAGTGGCCGGAAGTGGAACCAGTGAGGAAGGTGACCGCACAGTCAGCCGTCAAGTTCTTCAGGTCGATTGTTTGCCGCTTCGGGATCCCTAACAGGATAATCACCGACAACGGTACACAATTCACGAGCCACGCCTTCATGCAGTACGTCCAAGATCTCGGCGCCAAGGTCTGCTTCGCTTCTGTTGCTCACCCGAGAAGCAACGGTCAAGCGGAGAGGGCAAAGCTGAGGTGCTGCGCGGGCTCAAGACCAGAACTTTCGACAGGCTGCACAAGTGCGGAAGAAACTGGATCGAGGAGCTACCGGTGGTTCTTTGGTCGATCAGAACGACGCCAAATCGAGCCACTGGACAGACACCCTTTGCTCTAGTCTATGGAGCAGAGGCAGTTACCCCCACGGAACTCGTATACGGGTCACCTCGAGTGCTCGCTTACGATGAGCTTGAGCAAGAGCGGCTGCGGCAAGATGACGCGCTGCTCCTTGAGGAAGATCGTCTTCAGGCTGCTGTGCGAGCTGCTCGCTACCAGCAAGCTTTGCGCGCTACCATAGCCGCAAAGTTAAGCCAGAAGTCTCGAGGAAGGCGACCTTGTTCTTCGGCGCGTTCAGTCGGCCAAGAATTCCAACAAGTTGACGCCGAAGTGGGAAGGCCCTTACCGGGTGAAACGAGTCACTAGGCCTGGCGCTGTCCGCCTTGAGACCGAAGATGGCATTCCAGTGAGCAACTCCTGGAACATCGAGCATCTTCGTAAGTTTTACCCGTAAGGCGCGGTTGTCGGGCCTGCCCGGCAACCACCTTTCTGTACAAGTCTTGCCGCTGTTGCATGTAATCCTTTGTACAGAGCCAGGCGCAGACCCTGAGCACCAGAGAATGAAGCGCTGCCACCCCGGGGTTATAGCATGCATGCTAGGTCGAGTCTCGTCCTTGGTTAGGGTTGATAGTGCCTAACAGCGGCTAACCCCTAGCTTAGAGGTCGAGTGTCCGTCCCTTTGCTTTTCCGTTTCGCAGGGCTCGCATATCCTGGCCAGACCGCTTGAGGACGAAAAGGAGAAGAAGGGCGCGCCGGCACCTGGGCCCCGGCAAGCCAGTGTTGCTGGGGGCTGCGGGTACCAAGATTCGTCCACGGCAAGCCAGAGTTGCCGGGGGCTGCGATATCAGATAAGTCTTTCGTCCCTCATCATGCATCCTCTTATGGACTGGGGAATGTGAAACCGCGTTTCTTCCCGAAAACTGCCGTGCTCCCCCGACTCTAGGCCCTGGAGCGCGTTCCCGGGGCCAAGTTTGGTCGTAGTCGCGGCAGCAAAGGGATGAAACGAGGAGGCCGCACCCACCTCGTTCCCGCCTCCGTCAAAGGCGTGAGAAAGGTCGAGCGGCGTGGGAAGGCGGCAGGGCCTGTTGCCGGGAGATGAAATGTCTGTCCGAGGGATACCAAGGATTTGCTCCTTGGCGTGGGTTCAACCCGCGAGACAAATAACCCGGCAAGCATCCCCTTTTCATTAAAAAACATCCCACTCAGGTACAGTCCATAGAGGATGAAAAACATGAAAGAGAGGATTACAAGTTTTAGATGCAGCTAAGGCCCGAAGGCTTACAAATTAAAAAGATAAGATGCCCGTAATCCCTTTCCTGTCCCTCTCTTCAGGAGGTAGGTCAAGGAGGCGAAAAGGGCAAAAGAGGCGCCTAGGCGAGCTACGGGTTCCAGAAGACAACAAGAGAACATCCGGGTGTTGGGGAACTTAGCAGAAATTCAAAATTTTCCTACGTGTCACCAAGATCTATCTATGGAGAGACTAGCAACGAGGGGAAGGAGAGTGCATCTACATACCCTTGTAGATCGCTAAGCGGAAGCGTTCAAGTGAACGGGGTTGATGGAGTCGTACTCGTCGTGATTCAAATCACTGATGACCAAGTGCCGAACGCACGGCACCTCCGCGTTCAACACACGTACAGCCCGGTGACGTCTCCCACGCCTTGATCCAGCAAGGAGAGAGGGAGAGGTTGAGGAAGACTCCATCCAGCAGCAGCACAACGGCATGGTGGTGATGGAGGAGCGTGGCAATCCTGCAGGGCTTCGCCAAGCACCACAGAAGAGGAGGGAGAGAGAGATGCAGGGCTGCACCAACCAGAGATCAAATCACACGTGTTTTGGGGCAGCCCTAGGCCTCTATTTATATGGGGAAGGGGAGGGGCTGCGCCCCCTCTAGGGTTCCCACCCCTAGGGGGGCGGCAGCCCTAGATGGGGAGGCAGGGGCGGCCAAGAGGGGATGGGAGAGGGAGGCGCACCAATATGGGCCCTAAGGCCCATATCCCCTAGGGTTTGCCCCCTTTCCACCTCTTAGGCGCCATGGGCCCTTATGGGAGGCGCACCAGCCCACTAAGGGGCTGGTCCCTCACCACTCTTGGCCCAGGCAAACCTCCGGGGTTGGTGGCCCCACTTGGTGGACCCCCGGGACCCTCCGGTGGTCCCGGTACGTACCGATAAACCCCGAAACTCTTCCGGTGACCCAAACAGGACTTCCCATATATAAATCTTTACCTTCGGACCATTCCGGAACTCCTCGTGACGTCCGGGATCTCATCCGGGACTCCGAACAACATCGGTAACCACATACAAACTTCCTTCACAACCTCGCGTCATCGAACCTTAAGTGTGTAGACCCTACGGGTTCGGGAGACATGCAGACCATGACCGAGACGTTCTCTGGTCAATAACCAACAGTGGGATCTGGATACCCATGTTGGCTCCCACATGTTCCACGATGATCTCATCGGATGAACCACGATGTCAAGGACTTAATCAATCCCGTATGCAATTCCCTTTGTCTATCGGTACGATACTTGCCCGAGATTCGATCGTCGGTATCCCGATACCTTGTTCAATCTCGTTACCGGCAAGTCTCTTTACTCGTTCCGTAACACATCACCCCGTGATCAACTCCTTGATCACATTGTGCACATTATGATGATGTCCTACCGAGTGGGCCCAGAGATACCTCTCCGTTTACACGGAGTGACAAATCCCAGTCTCGATTCGTGCCAACCCAACAGACACTTTCGGAGATACCCGTAGTGTACCTTTATAGCCACCCAGTTACGTTGTGACGTTTGGCACACCCAAAGCACTCCTACGGTATCCGGGAGTTGCACAATCTCATGGTCTAAGGAAATGATACTTGACATTAGAAAAGCTTTAGCATACGAACTACAGGATCTTGTGCTATGCTTAGGATTGGGTCTTGTCCATCACATCATTCTCCTAATGATGTGATCCCGTTATCAATGACATCCAATGTCCATGGTTAGGAAACCGTAACCATCTATTGATCAACGAGCTAGTCAACTAGAGGCTTACTAGGGACATGGTGTTGTCTATGTATCCACACATGTATCTGAGTTTCCTATCAATACAATTATAGCATGGATAATAAACGATTATCATGAACAAGGAAATATAATAATAATCAATTTATTATTGCCTCTAGGGCATATTTCCAACAGTCTCCCACTTGCACTAGAGTCAATAATCTAGTTCACGTCGCCATGTGATTAACACTCACAGGTCACATCGCCATGTGACTAACACCCAAGAGTTTACTAGAGTTTGATCATGTTGCTTGTGAGAGAGGTTTTAGTCAACGGGTCTGAACCTTTCAGATCCGTGTGTGCTTTACAAAACTCTATGTCATCTCCTAGATGTAGCTACCACGTTTTATTTGGAGCTATTCCAAATAACTGTTCTACTATACGAATCCAATTTACTACTCAGAATAATCTGGATTAGTGTCAAAGTTTGCATCGGCGTAACCCTTTACGACGAACTCTTTTACCACCTCCATAATCGAGAAAATTCCTTAGTCCACTAGTTACTAAGGATAACTTTGACCGCTGTCCTGTGATCCATTCTTGGATCACTCTTGTACCCCTTGACTGACTCATGGCAAGGCACACTTCAGGTGCGGTACACAGCATAGCATACTGTAGAGCCTACGTCTTAAGCATAGGGGACGACCTTCGTCCTTTCTCTCTATTCTGCCGTGGTCGAGCTTTAAGTCTTAACTTCATACCTTACAACTCAGGCAAGAACTCCTTCTTTGACTGGTCCATCTTGAACACCTTCAAGATTATGTCAAGGTATGTGCTCATTTGAAAGTACCATTAAGCGTTTTGATCTATCCTTATAGATCTTGATGCTCAATTCTCAAGTAGCTTAATCCAGGCTTTCCATTGAAAAACACTTTCCAAATAACCCTATATGCTTTCCAGAAATTCTACATCATTTCTGATCCATAACATATACTCATCAGAAATTCTATAGTGCTCCCACTCACTTCTTTGGAAATACAAGTTTCTCATAAACTTTGTATAAACCCAAAATCTTTGATCATCTCATCAAAGTGTACATTCCAACTCCGAGATGCTCACTCCAGTCCTCAGAAGGATTGCTGGAGCTTTGCATCCTTATTAGCATCTTTTCAGGATTGACAATACCTTTCGGTTGTATCACATACAACCTTTCCTCAAGAAAATCGTCGAGGAAACAATGTTTTGACATCCTATCTGCAAGATTTCATAAATAATGCAGTGACTGCTAATATAATTCCAACAGATTCTTAGCATCGCTACGGGTGAGAAAGTCTCATCGTAGTCAACTCCTTGAACTTGTCGGAAAACATCTTAACGACAAGTCGAGCTTTCTTAATGGTGACATTTACCATCATTGTCCGTCTTCCTTTTAAAATCCATCTACACTCAACAGCCTTACGACCATCAAGTAGTTCTTCCAAAGTCTACACTTTGTTTTCATACATGGATCCTCTCTCGGATTATATGGCCTCAAGCCATTTATCGGAATCCAAGCCCACCATCGCTTCTCCATAGCTCGTAGGTTCATTGTTGTCTAGCAACATGACTTCCAAGACAGGATTACGTACCACTCTGAAGTAGTACACATCCTTGTCATCCCACGAGGTTTGGGAATGACTTGATCCGAAGTCTCATGATCAATATCATAAGCTTCCACTTCAATTGGTGTAGGTGCCACAGGAACAACTCTTTGTGCCCTGCTATACACTAGTTGAAGTGACGGTTCAATAACCTCATCAAGTCTCCACCATCCTCCCACTCAATTCTTTCGAGAGAAACTTTTCCTCGAGAAAGGACCCGATTCTAGAAACAATCCCTTATTGCTTTCGAATCTGAGACAGGAGGTATACCCAACTGTTTTGGGTGTCCTGTGAAGATGCATTTATCCGCTTCGGGTTCGAGCTTATCAGCCTGAAACTTTTTCACATAAGCATCGCAGCCCCAAACTTTTAAGAAATGACAGCTTAGGTTTCTCTAAACCATAGTTCATACGGTGTCATCTCATCAGAATTACGTGGTGCCCTATTTAAAGTGAATGTGGTTGTCTTTAATGCTTTAACCCATAAACTATTGTGGTAATTCGATAAGAGACATCATGGTATGCATCATATCCAATAGGGTGCAGTTATGATGTCCGGACACACCATCACGCTATGGTGTTCCAGGATGTATTAGTTGTGAAACAATTTCCACAATGTCTTAATTCTGTGCCAAACTCGTAATTCAGATATTCATCTCTGTGATCATATCATAGATCTTTTATCCTCTTGTCACGACGATCTTTCAACTTCACACTGAAATTACTTGAACCATTCAGTAATTCAGACTCGTGATTCATCAAGTAAATGTACTCAACATCTACTCAAATCATCTGTGAAGAAAGAACATAACGATATCCACTACATGCCTCAGCACTCATTGGACTGCACACATCAAAAGGTATTACTTCCAACAATTTGCTTTCTAGTTCCATTTTACCCAAACTGAGGCTTTCAGTCATCTTGCCCATGTGGTATGATTTGCATGCCTCAAGTGATTCAAAATCAAGTGAGTCCAAACGGTCCATTTGCATGGAGTTTCTTCATGCATATACACCAACAGACATGGTTCGCATGTCTCAAAACTTTTCAAAAACGAGTGAGCCCAAAGATCCATCAACATGGAGCTTCTTCATGCGTTTTATACCGATATGACTTACGTGGCAGTGCCACAAGTAGGTGGTACTATCATTACTATCTTTTGGCATGAACATGTGTATCACTACGATCGAGATTCAATAAACCATTCATTTCAGGTGTAAGACCATTGAAGGTATTATTCAAATAAACAGAGTAACCATTATTCTCTTTAAATGAATAACCGTATTGCGATAGACATAATCCAATCATGTCTATGCTCAACGCAAACACCAAACTCGATGGTAGAGGGAGCTTGCGATGCTTGATCATATCAACATTGGAAACACTTCCAGCACATATCGTCAGCTCACCTTTAGCTAGTCTCCATTTATTCCGTAGCTTTTATTTCGAGTTACTAACACTTAGCAACCGAACCGGTATCTAATACCCTGGTGCTACTAGGAGTACTAGTAAAGTACACATCAACACAATGTATATCCAATATACTTCTATCGACCTTGCCAGCCTTCTCATCTACCAAGTATCTAGGGTAATTCTGCTCCAGTGGTTTGTTCCCCTTATTACAGAAGCACTTAGTCTCGGGTTTGGGTTCAACCTTGGGTTTCTTCACTAGAGAAGCAGCTGAATTGCCGTTTCATGAAGTATCCCTTCTTGCCCTTGCCCTTCTTGAAACTAGTGGTTTCACCAACCATCAACAATTGATGCTCCTTCTTGATTTCTACTTTTGTGGTGTCAAACATCGCGAATATCTCAAGGATCATCATATATGTCCCTGATATATTATAGTTCATCACGAAGCTCTACCAGCTTGGTGGTAATGACTTCGGAGAAACATCACTATCTTATCTGGAAGATCAACTCCCACTTGATTCAGGTGATTGTTGTACTCAGACAATCTGAGCACAAGCTCAACAATTGAGCTTTTCTCCCTTAGTTTGCAGGCTAAGAAAATCGTCGGAGGTCTTATACCTCTTGACGTGGGCACGAGCCTGAAATTCCAATTTCATCCCTCAAAACATCTCATATGTTTCGTGACGTTTCAAAAACGTCTTTGGTGCCTCAACTCTAAACCGTTTAACTGAACTATCATGTAGTTATCAAAACGTGTATGTCAGATGTTTGCAACATCCACACACAACGTTTGAGGTTCAGCACACTGAGCGGTGCATTAAGGACATAAGCCTTCTAAGAAGCAATGAGGATAATCCTCAGTTTACGGACCTAGTTCGCATAATTGCTACTATCAACTTTCAACTAATTTTTCTCTAGGAACATAACTAAATAGTAGAACTAAAGCGCGAGCTACGACATAATTTGCAAAATCCTTTTGACTATGTTCAGGATAATTAAGTTCATCTTGTGAACTCCCACTCAGATAGACATCCCTCTAGTCATCTAAGTGATTACATGATCCGAGTCAACTAGGCCGTGTCCGATCTGTGCGTGAGACGGACTAGTCAACGTCGGTGAACATCTTCATGTTGATCGTATCTTCTATACGACTCATGCTCGACCTTTCGGTCTTCTGTGTTCCGAGGCCATGTCTGTACATGCTAGGCTCGTCAAGTTAACCCTAAGTGTTTCGCGTGTGTAAATCTGTCTTACACCCGTTGTATGTGAACGTTAGAATCTAACACCCGATCATCACGTGGTGCTTCGAAACACGAACTGTCGCAACGGTGCACAGTTAGGGGAGAACACTTCTTGAAATTGTTGTAAGGGATCATCTTATTTACTACCGTCGTTCCAAGCAAATAAGATGTATAAACATGATAAACATCACATGCAATCAAATAGTAGTGACATGATATGGCCAATATCATATAGCTCCTTTGATCTCCATCTTGGGGCTCCATGATCATCTCGTCACCGGCATGACACCATGATCTCCATCATCATGATCTCCATCATCGTGTCTTCATGAAGTTGTCTCGTCATCTATTACTTCTACTACTACAGCTAACGGTTAGCAATAAAGTAAAGTAATTACATGACGTTTATGTTGACACGCAGGTCATAAATAAATAAAGACAACTCCTATGGCTCCTGCCGGTTGTCATACTCATTGACATGCAAGTCGTGATTCCTATTACAAGAACATGATCGATCTCATACATCACATATATCATTCATCACATCCTTTTGGCCATATCACATCACATAGCATACCCTGCAAAAACAAGTTAGACGTCCTCTAATTGTTGTTTGCATGTTTTACGTGGCTGCTATGGGTTTCTAGCAAGAACGTTTCTTACCTACGCAAAGACCACAACGTGATATGCCAATTGCTATTTACCCTTCATAAGGACCCTGTTCATCGAATCCGATCCGACTAAAGTGGGAGAGACAGACACCCGCCAGCCACCTAATGCAACTAGTGCATGTCAGTCGGTGGAACCGGTCTCACGTAAGAGTACGTGTAAGGTTGGTCCGGGCCGCTTCATCCCACGATGCCGCCGAATCAAGATAAGACTATTAACGGCAAGCATATTGAACAAAATCAACGCCCACAACTACTTTGTGTTCTACTCGTGCATAGAATCTACGCAATAAACCTGGCTCTGATACCACTGTTGGGGAACGTAGCAGAAATTCAAAATTTTCCTACGTGTCACCAAGATCTATCTATGGAGAGACTAGCAACGAGGGGAAGGAGAGTGCATCTACATACCCTTGTAGATCGCTAAGCGGAAGCGTTCAAGTGAACGGGGTTGATGGAGTCGTACTCGTCGTGATTCAAATCACTGATGACCAAGTGCCGAACGAACGGCACCTCTGCGTTCAACACACGTACAGCCCGGTGACGTCACCCACGCCTTGATCCAGCAAGGAGAGAGGGAGAGGTTGAGGAAGACTCCATCCAGCAGCAGCACAACGGCGTGGTGGTGATGGGGGAGCGTGGCAATCCTGCAGGGCTTCGCCAAGCACCACAGAAGAGGAGGGAGAGAGAGATGCAGGGCTGCACCAACCAGAGATCAAATCACACGTGTTTTGGGGCAGCCCTAGGCCTCTATTTATATGGGGAAGGGGAGGGGCTGCGCCCCCTCTAGGGTTCCCACCCCTAGGGGGGGCGGCAGCCCTAGATGGGGAGGCAAGGGGGCGGCCAAGAGGGGATGGGAGAGGGAGGCGCACCAATATGGCCCTAAGGCCCATTATCCCATTAGGGTTTCCCCCCCTCTCTCTTAGGCGCATGGGCCTTTAGTGGGCTGTGCCCTTGGCCCATGTAGGCCAAGGAAACTCCTACAGCCATGTGGGCCCCCCGAGCTGTGGCCCCCACTTGTGACCCCCGGACCCTCCCGGGGCCCGGTACGTACCGATAAACCCCGAAACTCTTCCGTGACCAAAACAGACTTCCCATATAAATCTTACCTTCGGACCATTCCGAACTCCTCGTGACGTCTGGATCATCCGGACTCCGAACAACATTTTGGTAACCACATACAAACTTCCTTCACAACCCTAGCGTCATCGACCTTAAGTGTGTAGACCCTAGGGTCGGGAGACATGCAGACATGACCGAGACGTTCTCCGGTCAATAACAACAGCGATCTGATACCATGTTGCTCCACATGTTCCACGATGATCTCATCGATGAACCACGATGTCAAGGACTTAATCAATCCCGTATTCAATTCCCTTTGTCTATCGGTACGATACTTGCCCGAGATTCGATCGTCGTATCCCGATACCTTGTTCAATTCGTTACGGCAAGTCTCTTTACTCGTTCAAACACATCCCCCGTGATCAAACTCCTTGATCACATTGTGCACATTTATGATATGATCCTTACGAGTGCCCAAGATACCTCTCCGTTTACACGGAGTGACAAATCCCAGTCTCGAATTCGCCACCCAACAGACACTTTCGAGATACCCAGTGTACCTTTATAGCCACCCAGTTGTTGTGACGTTTGCACACCCAAAGCACTCCTACGGGTATCCGGGAGTTGCACAATCTCATGGTCTAAGGAAATGATACTTGACATTAGAAAAGCTTTAGCATACGAACTACATGATCTTGTGCTATGCTTAGGATTGGGTCTTGTCCATCACATCATTCTCCTAATGATGTGATCCCGTTATCAATGACATCCAATGTCCATGGTTAGGAAACCGTAACCATCTATTGATCAACGAGCTAGTCAACTAGAGGCTTACTAGGGACATGGTGTTGTCTATGTATCCACACATGTATCTGAGTTTCCTATCAATACAATTATAGCATGGATAATAAACGATTATCATGAACAAGGAAATATAATAATAATCAATTTATTATTGCCTCTAGGGCATATTTCCAACACCGGGGGGCCGGCCGACAGCTTGACGGTGATGGCGACGCCGGAAGCGGGGCTCGAAGACGGGGCAGCGGGACGTCAGCACGCTGTCGAGGGCACCATGCCCTCGTACTCCGACCTGACGGCGCTGTCGCCAGCCCTCTTCCCCTTCCGCAGCCTCCCTACGCCAGCCGCCCAAGGAGACGCCCCCGGGGAGTTCAAGGAGCCGGCGACGCGGATGATGGGGTCGCCGGTGCCGCGCGGAGCGGCGCCCGACACCTAGTCGGACCCGCCATCCCGCTGCCCGCTACCCTCATCGTCGCTGTCGCTCCCCTCCTCGTCACTCTTGCTCGAGGGGGAGCCTTCGCTATCGGAGGAGCTGTCCACGCAGCACTTCGCCCGAGTGCCGAAGCACCCGAAGGCCTTGACGGAGAGGAGATCGCCCTCCATTAACTTAAAATGGAGGGTAAACCCCTCCATCAGGCTGTGGATGCGCGCGAACGTCTTCCACCCTCGGTCGAGATACATCACATTAGGGGCTGGGAACACAACGCGGACTCGCATGCCGCTGATCCCACAGCCCCTCATGTGCAGTCTCAGCGTCTCGGGCGGGTCCAACTCCATCGCGCTCGCGAACGGGGCTGGAAGCCGGAGGCGACGACGAGGCGCCCGGCGCAGCATGACGAAGAACTCGCAAGGGTCGTCCCCTATATGGACCGCCGCGGGAAGAAGAACCGCCGGCGGAGGCGAAGCTGGCGCGCCGCCCCGTCCGCCTCTCCCCCGAGCGCCTCGACCTCGTCCTCGGCCTCCTCCACGACCTCGCCCCCTCCCTCTTCCCCTTATAGCTGGCTCTGCCACCGCGGGCGCGGGAGAGGGAGAGGTGCGCTGTCTGGCGGCGACCCTTGCCGCCACCGAGGAAGGACCAGGGTTCCCTTTCTCCATGGCAAATGAGAGAAAGGGGAGCAGAAGCTGAAGAAAGGAGGAGATGAGAGAGTGCGGGCTTCCGCGATCCCCTCCCACTCTTTATAAAGGAGCGAGGTGGGGGCTCGGCCGCCCCGCTCAGCGAATCAGGGCACGGGGAGAGCAGGGAGTCGGGGCCAACCCGCTGCCTCTACTCGCAACGGCCCAGATTCCCACTTCCTCCGTCCGCAACTCCGAGCGCATGGGAGCCGCGTGGCGAGGATGCGGAGCCGAGGCGACGGACGAGGCAGCCTCGCCCCGCCCCGTGATCGCGGGGAGTGGACGCCTCGAAAAACCGCGCACCGGCCCCGTCCAGTAAATGCACGGCGCCCCCACGCCTACCTCCGTTTAAGGAGGAGGGCGTGAACCGCCCCCTTCATCATGGCCTGACGCATGCTCGCGGGGCTTAGCCCCGCGCACGCCGCCCACGTCACCCACGACGCCGCGTTCGACGCGTGCCGTTCTGGGCGTGCGCGGTGGAAGCGGAAAGATACGCGGCGTGACCTAGGCCGCGCGTGCCCGTGCACTGTTTTGGGCCTGGCCCAACAGCGCTCGGCACCGTGTCTGGCCCAGGCCCGGGGGCTCCTGTCGGTGTACTAGAGTAGGGGTACCCTAGTATCCCAAACTTGTGCACGGACAGTCGTAGCATCCCGCGGCAAGGCTTGCCGGGTGACCGCCAAGATCCTCCGAGGTTCCTTTGGAGCCATTCAAGAACAAAGTACTCAAGCCAAGGCCCCGGCAAGGAGCTGGCCAGGAAGGAAACAAGACCCCGGCAAGAGGAGATTGCCGGGAAGGCCAACCCAGGTGTACCAAGAAAACTTGCCGCGGCGCGCTACGCGCCCCGGCGAGGCCCGGTGAGCGACAAGCTCCCGGACGCGACAAGACAACAACCGCGGCAAGGCGCTTGCCGTGGCAAACCGCCTCTCCGAGCCCGCGCTCCAGCACAACCACCACGTGTCGCTCTGGGGGCCCCTCCCAAGGACACGTGGCAGGAGGTCGCGCAGCTAGGGGTGCGAGGTGGCGAGCAGGCGCTGACGAGATAACCATCGTGGCAAACGGTGGCGTCCCTAGCGGTCCCTCTCGGTACTGTTTAGGCGACATAGACGGGCATTTAATGCCCTTGTCCCCTGCCGTTAGGGTTAGGTATGATAACACTGTAGCGGGTAGCTGTGCCTACTACAGCACCTAGCTGTGCCTATCCACGGCACCCTTTCCATTTTTGCCCTTGGCCCCCGTTGCTCTATGTTGGTAACCCCTTGAGTATAAAAGGAGGCCCGTGTGCAACGTAGAGGGGGGTCGGCCATTTTTGAGAGCCTTCGGGAGGAAGCCACTTTCCCACACTGGCGCTCAGTCTTGCGAGCCGCCGGCGTGTACTGTAGCACTCCACGCTCCCGAGCTAGAAATCAATACCAAACCACAAAGCAGGAGTAGGGTTTTACGCATCCGTGCGGCCCAAACCTGGGTAAATCGTTCGCGCGCTCCGCCTTGATCCGCCCTTTGCACGACCAACCGCTCGCGTGTTTCGCCTCGATCTGCTCTTTGCGCGACCTCCTCCCCCCGCCGAACCGAAAGGGACCCGGTCCGCCGGTCCCATAGGTGTCCGTGGATCAGAAACCCCGGCAGTGGCTTTGCCACAAATACGATGTCAACTACGTGATCATGCTAAGCAATATGACAATGATGGAGTGTGTCATGATAAACGGAACGGTGAAAAGTTGCATGGCAATATATCTCAGAATGGCTATGGAAATGCCATAATAGGTAGGTATGGTGGCTGTTTTGAGGAAGGTATATGGTGGGTGTATGATACCGGTGAAAGGTGCGCGGTATTAGAGAGGCTAGCAAAGGTGGAAGGGTGAGAGTAGTGCGTGTAATCCATGGACTCAACATTACTCATAAAGAACTCATATACGTATTGCGAAAATCTGCGAGTTATCAAAGCAAAGTATTACGCGCATGCTCCTAGGGGGATAGATTGGTAGGAAAAGACCATCGCTCATCCCCGACCGCCACTCATAAGGAAGACAATCAAAAAATAAATCATGCTCCGACTTCATCACATAACGGTTCACCATACGTGCATGCTACGGGAATCACAAGCTTTAACACAAGTATTTCTAAAATTCACAACTACTCAACTAGCACAACTTTAATATCACCATCTTTATATCTCAAAACAAGTATCAAGTATCAAACTTCTCATAGTATTCAACACACTCATAAGAAAGTTTTATTATTAATCTTGTATACCAAGCATATTAGGATTTTAAGCAAATTACCATGCTATTTAAGAATCTCAAAATAATCTAAGTGAAGCATGAGAGATCAATAGTTTCTATAAAACAAATCCACCACCGTGCTCTAAAAGATATAAGTGAAGTACTAGAGCAAAACTATATAACTCAAAAGATATAAGCGAAGCACATAGAGTATTCTAACAAATTTCAAATCATGTATGGATCTCTCAAAAGGTGTTTACAGCATGGATGATTATGGTAAACTAAAAAACAAAGACTCAAATCATACAAGACGCTCGAAGCAAAACACATATCATTGGGTGAATAAAAATATAGCTCCAAGTAAAGTTACAGATAGAAGTAGACGAAAGAGGGGATGCCTTCCGGGGCATCCCCAAGCTTTGGCTTTTAGGTGTCCTTAGGTTATATTGGGGGTGCCATGGGCATCCCCAAGCTTAGGCTCTTGCCACTCCTTGTTCCATAATCCATCAATTCTTTACCCAAAACTTCAAAACTTCACAACACAAAACATAAAAGTAGAAAAACTCGTGAGCTCTGTTAGCGAAAGAAAATAAAAGACAACTTCAAGGTACTGTAATGAACTAATTATTTATTTATATTGGTGTTATACCTACTTTATTACAACTTCTCTATGGTTTATAAACTATTTTACTAGCCATAGACTCATCAAAATAAGCAAACAACACACGAAAAACAGAATCTGTCAAAAACAGAACAGTCTGTAGTAATCTGTAGCTAGCGCAAGATTTGGAACCCCAAAAATTCTAAAATAAACTTCTGGACGTGAGTAATTTATCTATTAATCATCTGAAAAAATAATTAACGAAATATCACTTTCCAAATAAAAATTACAGCAGTTCTCGTGAGCGCTAAAGTTTCTGTTTTTTACAGCAAGTGTAACAAGACTTTCCCCAAGTCTTCCCAACGGTTCTACTTGGCACAAACACTAATTAAAAACAAAAAACACAACCAAAAAAGATTATAGATAAATTATTTATTACTAAACAGGGTCAAAAATCAAGGAATAAAAATAAAATTGGGTTGCCTCCCAACAAGCGCTATCGTTTAACGCCCCTAGCTAGGCATAACAAGCAAGGATAGATCTAGGTATTGCCATCTTTGGTAGGCAATCCATAAGTGGCTCTCACAATAGATTCATAAGGTAATTTAATTTTCTTTCTAGGAAAGTGTTCCATGCCTTTCCTTAATGGAAATCGGAATCTAATATTTCCTTCCTTCATATCAATAATTGCACCAATCGTTCTAAGGAAAGGTCTACCAAGAATAATAGGACATGAAGGATTGCAATCTATGTCAAGAACAATAAAATCTATGGGTACATAATTCCTATTTGCAACAATAAGAACATCATTAATTCTTCCCATAGGTTTATTAATAGTGGAATCCGCAAGGTGCAAGTTTAGAGAGCAATCATCAAAATCACGGAAACCTAACAAAATCACACAGTCTTTGGAATCATGGAAACACTAGCACCCAAATCACATAAAGCATAGCATTCATGATCTTTAATTCTAATTTTAATAGTTGGTTCCCACTCATCATAAAGTGTTCTAGGGATAAAAACTTTCAATTCAAGTTTTTCTTCATAAGATTGCATCAAGGCATCAACGATATGTTTAGTAAACACTTTATTTTGACTATAAGCATCATGAGAGTTTAGCACGGATTGCAACAAGGAAATACAATCAAAGAGCAATTTTCATAGTTAAATTCCTTGAAATCCGTAATAGTGGGTTTAGCAACATCTAGGGTTTTAATTTCTTCAATCCTACTTTTATCAATTTTAGCATCAAGATCAACAAATTCCGAATTCTTGGAACGCCTTCTAGGTAAAGGTGGATCATATTCAGTCCCATAATTATCAAGATTCATATTGCAAAACAAATATTTAATAGGGGACACATCAATAACTTTTAGATCTTCATCTTTATTTTCATAGGAACTAGAAGAACACACTCTTATAAAGGCATCTTTCTTAGCACGTATCCTAGCAGTTCTTTCTTTGCACTCATCAATGGAAATTCTCATGGCTTTGAGAGACTCATTGACATCATGCTTAGGTGGAATAGATCTAAGTTTCAAAGAATCAACATCAAGAGCAATTCTATCAACGTTCCTAGCCAAATCATCAATCTTAAGCAATTTTTCTTCAATCAAAGCGTTGAAATTCTTTGCGAAGCAATAAATTATTTAAAATTAGATTCAAAATCAGAGGGCATCTTATTATAATTTCCATAAGAATTGTTGTAGGAATTACCATAATTATTAGAGGGATTACTAGGATAAGGCCTGGGGTTGAAATTTCCTCTATACGCGTTGTTACCAAAATTGTTCCTACCAACAAAATTCACATCCATAGATTCATTATTATTATCAATCAAAGTAGACAAGGGCATATCATTAGGATCAGAAGAAACACTCTTATTAGCAAATAATTTCATAAGTTCATCCATCTTTCCACTCAAAACATTAATTTCTTCTATCGCATGCACCTTTTTATTAGTAGATCTTTCAGTATCCCATTGATAATAATTTACCATAATATTATCTAGGAGTTTAGTAGCTTCTCCTAAAGTGATTTCCATAAAAGTGCCTCCCACGGCCGAATCTAAAAGATTTCTAGAAGCAAAATTCAATCCGACATAAAATTTTTGTATTATCATCCACAAATTCAAACCATGAGTAGGGCAATTACGTATCATTAGTTTCATTCTCTAGCAAGCTTGTGCAACACGTTCATGATCAAGTTGCTTAAAATTTATAATATCGTTTCTAAGAGAGATGATGTTAGCGGGAGGAAAATACTTAGAGATAAAAGCATCTTTGCACTTATTCCATGAATCAATACTATTTTTAGGCAAAGACGAAAACCAAGCTTTAGCACGATGTCTAAGCGAAAAAGGAAATAGCTTCAATTTAACAATATCATTATCCACATCTTTCTTCTTTTGCATGTCACACAAATCAATGAAGCTATTTAGATGGGTAGCGGCATCTTCACTAGGAAGGCCGGAAAACAGATCTTTCATGACAAGATTCAGCAAAGCAGTATTAATTTCACAAGATTCAGCATCGATGAGAGGAGCAATCGGTGTGCTAATAATATCATTGTTGTTAGTATTGGTGAAGTCACATAATTTAGTATTATCTTGAGCCATCGTGACAAGCAAGCAAACTAACACACAAGCAAACAAAAAGCAAGCGGGCAAAAAGAGGCAAATAGAGAAAGAGAGGGAGGATAGAGAGAGACATGGCGAATAAAATGACAAGGGTGAAGTGGGGGAGAGGAAAATGAGAGGCAAATGGCAAATAATGTAATGCGGGAGATAAGGGTATGTGATGGGTACTTGGTATGTTGACTTTTGCATAGACCTCCTCGGCAACGGCGCTAGAAATCCTTCTTGCTACCTCTTGAGCACTGTGTTGGTTTTCCCCAAAGAGGAAGGGATGATGCAGCAAATTAGTGTAAGTATTTCCCTCAGTTTTTGAGAACCAAGGTATCAATCCAGTAGGAGGCTACGCGCGAGTCCCTCGTACCTGCAAAAAAATCCTCGCAACCAACGCGAATAGGGGTGGTCAATCCCTACACGGCCACTTACGAGAGTGAGATCTGATAGATATGATAAGATAATATTTTTGGTATTTTTGTGATAAAGATGCAAAGTAAAATAAAGGCAAACTAAAAAGCAAAGGAAATAACTAAGTAGTAGGAGATTAATATGATGAAGATAGACCCGGGGGCCATAGATTTCACTAGTGGCTTCTCTCGAGAGCATAAGTATTCTACGGTGGGTGAACAAATTACTGTTGAGCAATTGACAGAATTGAGCATAGTTATGAGAATATCTAGGTATGATCATGTATATAGGCATCACGTCCGAGACAAGTAGACCGACTCCTGCCTGCATCTACTACTATTACTCCACTCATCGATCGCTATCCAGCATGCATCTAGAGTATTAAGTTAAAAATAGAGTAACGCCTGAAGCAAGATGACATGATGTAGAGGGATAGACTCATGCAATATGATGAAAACCCCATCTTGTTATCCTCCATGGCAACAATACAATACGTGCCTTGCTGCCCCTACTGTCACTCGGAAAGGACACCACAAGATTGAACCCAAAGCTAAGCACTTCTCCCATTGCAAGAAAGATCAATCTAGTAGGCCAAAACAAACTGATAATTCAAAGAGACTTGCAAAGATAACCAATCATACATAAAAGAATTCAGAGAAGATTCAAATAGTATTCATAGATGGACTTGATCATAAACCCACAATTCATCGGTCTCAACAAACACACCGCAAAAAGAAGATTACATCGAATAGTTCTCCACAAGAGAGGGGGAGAACATTGTATTGAGATCCAAAAAGAGAGAAGAAGCCATCTAGCTAATAACTATGGACCCGTAGGTCTGAGGTGAACTACTCACACTTCATCGGAGAGGCTATGGTGTTGATGTAGAAGCCCTCTGTCGGTGTCAAAACCGGCGGATCTCGGGTAGGGGGTCCCGAACTGTGCGTCTAAGGCAGATGGTAACAGGAGGCAGGGAACACGATGTTTTACCCAGGTTCGGGCCCTCTTGATGGAGGTAAAACCCTACGTCCTGCTTGATTAACATTGATCATATGGGTAGTACAAGAGTAGATCTACCACGAGATCAGAGAGGCTAAACCCTAGAAGCTAGCCTATGGTATGATTGTATGTTGTAGTTGTTGTTTTCTACGGACTAAAACCCTCCGGTTTATATAGACACCGGAGAGGGTTAGGGTTACACAAGGTTGGTTACAAAGGAGGAGATATCCATATCCGTATTGCCTAGCTTGCCTTCCACGCCAAGTAGAGTCCCATCCGGACACGAGACGATGTCTTCAATCTTGTATCTTCATAGCCCAACAGTCCGGCCAAAGGATATAATCCGGCTGTTCGGAGACCCCCTAATCCAGGACTCCCTTAGTAGCCCCTGAACCAGGCTTTCAATGATGATGAGTCCGACGCGCAGTATTGTCTTCGGCATTGCAAGGCGGGTTCCTCCTCCGAATATACCACGGAAGAATTTGAATATTAGGATCGTGTCTGACCCTGCAAAATAAGTTCCACATACCACCGTAGAGAGAATAATATTTCCACAAATCCAATTTGCTGACTTGTTTTGGCAACACGACATTATGTCATGGCCCGGTGATTATTCGAACCGTTTCCTTTAACTAGCCCCGCACATAACGCGAGGCAGTTTTTTGACACGTCTTGTCAAAGCAGAGATCGTGTCCCCTTATCACGGGATTCTCATCAATACGGGTGTCGGTGTCAAAGCAGACGTATTCCGCTGATGTATATTAACACAAATCTAATCTGCTGACGTATTTCACAGCATGACATCACACTACGGCCAAGCCTTTATTCAAATCGTTTTCACTTTTCCACCTCAGCGTGTTTTGCGAGGCGGTTTCCTTGGCATGTCTTGTCAAAGCAGAGATCGTGTCCCCTTTATCTATGGGATTCTCATTAATACGAACGTGGGTAACCCAACCGCGCCATTTATCACGGTGCTTGGGAGGCAAGCGAGTTTTACTAGGCTGGTGGGGACGCACAGTCGCATCCGCGCGCCCATATAAGGGGATAAGGATCCACCTTTTTACCTACGCCTTCTTCCTCCTTTGCCTATCCATCTTCTGCGCACCCGAGCTCCAGCGCCCAAGCCCGCACTTCCTACCTCGACCTTCTTCAACAATGTCCGGAGCGGGAGGCAAGTGGATGGTCTCCTCCATCACGGAGGGCCATGTCAAAAGGCTAAGGAAGGCCGGATACCTCTCCAAAGACATCGCGCACCGGCTTCCTGAGGAGGGGCAGCTTGTCCCCACCCCAAGGCCCCATGAGAGGGTAGTATTTCTTCCCCACTTCCTCCATGGACTGGGTTTTCCTCTCCACCCATTTGTCCGCGGGCTCATGTTCTACTATGGCCTAGATTTCCACGATCTGGCCCTGAACTTCATCCTCAACATCTCGGCGTTTATCGTCGTGTGCGAGGCTTTCCTCTGCATTTGTCCCCATTTTGGCCTCTGGCTCAGGACCTTCAACGTCAAGCCAAAGGTGGTGCGCAGCAACCAGGCGGAGTGCGGAGGTGCCATGGCGGGCAAAATAGCCAACGTCCTATGGCTCGAGGACTCCTTTGTGGAGACCTTGAAGGGGTGGCAGTCAGGGTGGTTTTACATCACCAAGCCACGCGATCCGAAGTGGATCGTAGCCCCTGAATTCTGATCCGGACCCCCTATGCGGCTCACGTCCTGGAAGGAGACGGGCCTGTCGTGGGGCGACGAAGAAGAGGTGACCGGACTGCAAAAATGCATCCAGTCCCTGGTGAACAAGCAGCTCAAGCTTGTCAACATAGTCCAGGTCATGCTCGTCCGCCGGATCCTTCCGTGTCAAGAACGGGACTTCAATTTATGGGAGTTCAACGCGGCGCAGCACCGAACTCTGAGCAGGCTCTTCGACACGACGTACGAAGATGTCTGGAGGGGGCTAACCAAAGGTGCTGAGGCTCCCACATCCACCTCCGAAGACCGCGGATTCAGCTCGCAGCGTCCTGCTGGCGAGGTAAAATATTTTCATCTTTTACAGGATGTTAAGTTTTCTTCATAGTTTGACTCTATGCGGGATCTAAACTCCCTCACCTTTGACAGGATTGGCGGGCGAAGTCCGGACTTATTAACTGTCTGGCTCCCTTGCCCGAAGACCCAGCCCCTGCTCTCCTAGTGAAGCTGCTGGTTTCGGCACCTTATGTGGTGCCGGAGAAGAAGGCCAAGAAGAAGAAGGCCACGGGGACTCGAAAGAGTTCCCGGCACATGGTGGTGTCGGACTCGTCGTCCGACGAGTCCGAGATGCACTCCTCTCGTGAAGACGAGGAGGAGGAAGAAGAGACCTCTCCCCCTCCAGCGGGGGGAGGAAAGAAGAGGAAGGCCGCCCCAATAGGGGAGGCTGAAGGGTCCAAGAAGAGGAAAACCCATCCGCCGGACTACGCCCCCAACGCCGACGAGGACGAGGAGGAGTGGCCGGACAGGGCCAAGCGTCCGGCGAAATCATAAGTGTTCGGATACCAGAGTAACTCATGATATTCCATTTGTTGCACAGCTTTCCCTAATGTCGAATGTAATCATGCATCCCGCCCAGGGACGGTCTCGACGAGTCGTCGAGCGGCTCCCTGGATTCGTCGGACGTGAATTCAGTTCCGCCCGCTGCCTCCCCCTGTGCTGCGGATGACGCCGAAGTGGCGTCGCGACAAGCTCCGGGGCAAGAGGAGGTGGTCCAGGAGGAGCCGCGAGGCGACCTCCCGGACTCCATGAGTAAAGGGGACCATACCCCCCAGGGCTCCAAGTCCGGTTTTAAGCCGGGCACCGCGCCGGAATCATCAACGATTCCGGACCGCGGCAGGCGAACTCCTGCCAAGAGGAGCAAGCCTATTGAGCCGGCGTCCTCCGTCCAACCGGAGGCACCGGAAAATCTGCTGGAGGTGCTTAAGGGCGCCTCCATCGACGAGGAGCACCGTACCATCATGAGTATGGTGGTCCAGAAGGTTCGGTCCGCCAAAAGCGGACTGATTGAATCTTGTGCTAGCCTTCTAACAGGCTTCGAGGTAAGTAAAAAATATGTAAAAATATTAACGCATTGACAGTAGCCCCTGATGCTCTGTTTGGCGTTTGGAAAGAAAAGCCGAATAGAGGATCTATTAAATATCGCAGGAGTCTAACTAAAAAGGAGTCAATATACGTATGCAGGCTTCGCTGCTGGCCATAGCCGCACTGACTGCGGAGGTGGGTGCCCTGAAGCAGGGCCTCGAGCGGACCGAGCAAGAGCTCGGCCTTGCCAAACGGCAGCTCGAGGAGAAAGAAGGTAAGAGATACCTTATAAAAAATGCCTATAAGAAGACGCAATTGCAAAAAATGACAGGAGTACACTGCTTATTGTTTGGGCCACAACTGAGGTGGCCACCCTCAAGCAGGCGTTGTCCGAGGCCGAGAAGAAAGCGGCCATGGAGCGCACCGAGCGGGAGAAATTTGAGGCGCAGGTCGGCGAGGTGCAGCAAGAGCTTCAGGCTCTCATGAAAAAACATGAGAGTTTGGAGCTCGACTCGAAGATGCGAGCGTCCTAGCTTGCTGCGGCCCTTAAAACTGCCAAATCTGCCAAGGCTGAAGCCCAGAAGGCCCTCCAGGAATTGGATGCGGTGAAAAAGACAGCGGCGGGTAAGGCATTCTCTATGCAAAGCGGACATATAAAAGTAAACTACTTGTTACTTACCCGAATCCGGAGCTCTCCAGGGGCATTCGCAGATCTTCCCCGCAGCTTATCTGATGCCGCCGCATTCTACCGAGCCGAGGATGGCAGCTCGATGGAGAAGGTGTTCTGGTCTCAGTATGCTGAGGCCGGACACCCTATGCCCTTGAGCGACCAGCTGAAGCAGCTGGTCGAGCTCCACAAGGCGGCCGAACAAGCCCTGAAGGGCTTCATAGTTCGGCTGTGGCCTGGAGAGACCCTGCCTGGGAGCTACTTCGGACTGGTGCGGCGGCTGGTGGAGGCTTGTCCAAGGCTCGAGGTCATCAAGCGCTCCGTCTACATCGAAGGTGCCTGTAGGGCCCTTGCCCTTGCAAAGGTGCACTGGGGTAAGCTGGACGGTGAGAAGCTTGTGAGGGACGGGCCGCCGCCGGGGAAGGAGCATCGCAAGCCCGAGAACTATTACAAGGATGTTCTGGCTGGTGCCCGCCTTATGGCGGATGAATGTACCAAGGATATAATTTTTGAATGAACTCGCTCGTGTTATCCTGTGCGCTGAAAACTTGTTCATATGCGCTAAGCAATGCTTTTGAATTTAAAATATTACTTTCTGTGCGGCCGTTTGTCAAAAAATTGAGAGATGGCCAGTTGTCGGCTTCTGCCCCCATGCCACTAGTGCTGGGGTGTTCTGGATAAACCTGAGCGCTCTTTTTCCCATGATTGGGTCCGTCGAGGGAGGCGCTCAGCACAACGAACAAGGCAATCGGACTATAATGCTTGAACACTCTCACTTAGCCATAGAACTCTATAATTTTAAATTTCGGCGAAGCCCCTAGTATTCGGAAGACCAAGTTCGGGGCGCTATCCACGCCTTGGCCGGACAAAGCCGGTTCCTCGCTCGAAGCGTCATAAGTCTTTAAGGACTCGAAAAACCTCTCGAACAGCGACCGGTCTATCACTTCATCATGATAGTCGGTTTTAGCTTTCTCTACTGAGGTGCTTAGCCCAGCTCAATTGGGGCACAATCGCAGTAGTTCTCCTAGTGCTACCATAGCCGATATAGCGGAACGTAAGGCACCAAAACATAGGAGCCGGGCAAACCCAACCATTGACCCAAATCATGATTCGGAGCCGATGCATATAGTGCTATAAGTTCGGGGTGCCGCACTTGTGAAAGTGTATGGACTTCCCACGCCATATGGATGGGTACTGAAGCCCCTGGCGTATTTTTCCGTACCACAGTGTACGAATGCGACATGTTATTAATAAACATATATATAAAAAGAGGATAATGCAAAAAACAGACAAAGCTATGCATTGTTTATAGAAAGGCTGCTATGAAAGCGGAACGATACAAATAGTGCGATAAGCAAAAGAAAATGGACTCTCTAACATGTGCTGGCCAGGGGCAGGCCGCAGAATTGTATTAAAAAACAGGTATACTGCTCGCAATAGAGACCACCTGGGAGTTCCATAATGCGGCATGGCTTGTCTGCTTTCCTGGATCTTGCATCGTTTGTGCGGCAGTTGTATTGCCGAACGGGTCATCCGAAGTATGGAGTCCTGAGAGTAAGAGAAAAAAAGGAATCCGGCAGCCCCTGGTGCGGTTTAAGCCGTTTTTCGGGCGTGCCGTGATAGTGCCCCTTTCCCTGTGCCCATGGTATTTCAAGAGCGTAGTTATGTACGCGAAGTGCTGGTTTCGCTATATCACGAGGGCTTGGGTTGGGTCTGCATTGCTATGCTAGCTCAGAACGTGCCAGGCGGTCTTGTTGTAGGGTACTCTGGGCGCGCTTGACAGTGTCCGGCTTTTTGAAGGCCGAACTGGAGAACTGCCTAGAGAGGCTGCTTTGTACTTCTGCTGCGAGCGCTGCCGTGTGCTCCTCCGTTCGGAGGGAGCGTTCAGTGTTCCCATTGACCATGATTACTCCTCTAGGGCCTGGCATCTTGAGATTGAGGTATGCATAGTGCAGTACCGCGTTGAATTTTGCGAATGCGGTTCGCCCGAGAAGTGCGTGATAGCCACTACGGAACGGGACTGTGTCGAAGATTAACTCCTCGCTTCGGAAGTTATCCGGAGATCCGAAGACCACTTCCAGTGTAACTGAGCCTGTACAGTTGGCTTCTACACCTGGTATGATGCCATTAAGGGTCGTTTTGGTGGGCTTGATCCTCGAGGGATCTATGCCCATTTTTCGCACTATATCCTGGTAAAGCAGGTTCAGGCTGCTGCCGCCGTCCATGAGGACTCTTGTGAGATGAAATCCGTCAATGATTGGGTCTAGAACCAGTGCGGCGAAGCCGCCGTTACAGATGCTAGTGGGGTGGTCCCTTCGATCAAAGGTGATCGGGCAGGAGGACCATGGGTTGAACTTTGGGGCGACTGGCTCCATCGCATATACGTCCCGTAACGCACGCTTCCGCTCCCTCTTGGGGATGTGGGTTGCATATATCATGTTCACCGTCCGCACTTGCGGCGGAAATCCCTTCTGTCCACTGTTGTTCGGCGGCCTGGGGTCCTCCTTGTCGTCGCTATGCAACCCCTTGTCTTTGTTTTCGGCTCTTAACTTGCCTGCCTGCTTGAACACCAAACTATCCCTGTTGGTGTGATTGGCTGGCTTTTCGGGGGTGCCATGTATCTGGCACAAGCGGTCAAGTATTCGGTCCAAACTGGACGGGCCCTGAGTACTTCTTTCGAATGGCTTTTTCCATTGACCGGATTTGTAGCCTCGGAATCCGGCATTAACTGCCGTATCCTCGTTGTTGTCGCTGTTAACGCGGCGCTTTTGTTTGTTCCGACGCGACCTGTCACTTTTGTCCTTGGTATTCGAATTACCAGGGTTCTTGGTTAAGTTGTTGCTGCGAGCTAGCCAGCTTTCTTCTCCCGCGCAAAAGCGGGTCATGAGTGTCGTGAGGGCTGCCATAGATTTTGGCTTTTCCTGTCCCAGGTGCCGGGCTAGCCACTCGTCACGGATATTATGCTTGAAGGCCGCTAAGGCCTCTGCGTCCGGACAGTCGACTATCTGGCTTTTCTTTGTTAGGAACAGTGTCCAGAATTGCCTGGCCGATTCCTCTGGCTGCTGAATTATGTGGCTTAGGTCATCGGCGTCCGGTGGTCGCACATAAGTGCCCTGGAAGTTGTCAAGGAATGCGGCTTCCAGGTCCTCCCAAGAACCGATTGAGTCTGCTGGCAAGCTGTTGAGCCAATGCCGGGCCGGTCCCTTAAGTTTGAGTGGGAGGTATTTGATGGCGTGTAGATCATCACCGCGGGCCATGTGGATATGAAGGAGACAATCCTCGATCCATACCGCAGGATCTGTTGTGCCATCGTACGATTCGATGTGTTCGGGTTTGAAACCCTCAGGGATTTTATGATCCATTACTTCATCTGTGAAGCATAGTGGGTGTGCGGCGCCTCCGTATTGGGCTATATCATGACGCAGCTCGAAGGAGCTTTGTCTGTTGAGTTTGGCCCGGCCGGATTTATTGCATCCAGAGTGACGATCACCGTCACGTGCCGTGGGGCGCCTACGCGATCCGTAGATCGATCTTGTTTGCCTTGCCTTGTCCTCCAGTATGTCGCGCAGGTCGGGCGCATTTTCCCGTGCCTTAGTATGCTTGACGCGGCGTCGGGTCATGGCTTGAGCGGAGGGCCAAGAGGCCTCTCTGTCGCGGCCACGAGGTGGCCGGTCGGCCATGTCATGCGCTGGTGATGTAGGTGCTTCCTCCTCTAGTCGGGGTAGCAGCCTGCGCTTTGGGTAACTCTTGGAGGGGCGTTCGAGTTCATACTCTTTGTCCGCAAGGACTTCAGTCCATCTGTCAGCTAGCAAATCCTGATCAGCTCTAAGCTGTTGCCGCTTTTGCTTGAAGCTGCTTGCCGTGGCCATAAGCCTGCGTTTAAAATGCTCTTGTTCGGCGGGATCCTCTGGCACGACGAACTCGTCGTCGTCGAGGCTTGCCTTGTCGTCGGAGGGAGGCGTATAATTATCGTCCTCAACCTCTTGGTCCGCCGCCCTCTCGTGAGGGCTGGCTTCTCTGTCCTCCTGTGGTGAATCTTGCTGGAGGGGGTGTTCTTCGGCACTATCTGGAGTAGTATTATCTCCCGTGCCGGAATCACCGTTTTTTGCTTTGGCGGGATTTAGAGCGGTGCCGCTGACGCCGGCGCTTGGGCTGTTTCTTAGAGGTATCGTCCCCCGCTGTTTCATCACCATCTCCATCCTTTGGAGTGTCCACCATATATATGTCATATGACGAGGTGGCCTTCCAGCGCCCTACAGGTGCTGGTTCTTGTTCGTCTCCTGCATCGCCATCCATGCCGTCGATGTCTTCGGAGTCGAAGTCAAGCATGTTGGTTAAGTCGTCGACAATGGCTACGAAGTGGGTGGTGGGTGGATTTTGAATTTCTTCATCGTCCGTATCCCAACCTTGCTGACTGTAGTCCGGCCAGGGCTCTCCTGATAAAGAGAGAGACTTTAGGGAATTCAGGATGTCGCCGAAGGGCGAGTACTGAAAGATGTCCGCGGCAGTGAGGTCCATTATCGGTGCCCAATCAGATTCGATCGGCAGGGGCACGGGGGGCTTGGAGTTCGGAGAGGAATCCGGCTCCTCGGAGTCACGGGCCATGCGGGGTGCGGGGCTGGCGTTCGGGTGCGCAGAAGATGGATGTGCAAAGGAGGAAGAAGGCGTAGGTAAAAAGGTGGATCCTTATCCCCTTATATGTGTGGATGCGACTGTGCATCCCCACCAGCCTAGTAAAACTCAATTGCCTCCCAAGCGCCGTGATAAATGGCGCGGTTGGGTTACCCACATCCGTATTAATGAGAATCCCGTAGATAAAGGGGACACGATCTCTGCTTTGACAAGACGTGCCAAGGAAACCGCCTCGCAAAACACGCTGAGGTGGAAAAGTGAAAATGATTCGAATAAAGGCTTGGCCGTAGTGTGATGTCACACTGCAGAATACGTCAGCAGATTAGATTTGTGTTAATATTATTCTCTCTGTGGAAATACGTGGAAACTTATTTTGCAGAGCCGGACACTACCCTTGGTGTTTACGAACTTTTATGAAGAACTTGGAGGAGGAACCCGCCTTGCAATGCCGAAGACAATCTACGCGCCGGACTCGTCATCATTGAAGCCTGGTTTAGGGGCTACTAAGGGAGTCCTGGATTAGGGGGTGTTCGGGTAGCCGGACTATACCTTCGGCCGGGCTCCTGGACTATGAAGATACAAGATTGAAGACCTCGTCCCGTGTCCGGATGGGACTTTCCTTGGCGTGGAAGGCAAGCTTGGCGATGCGGATATTCAAGATCTCCTACCATTGTAACCGACTTTGTGTAACCCTAACCCTCTCCGGTGTCTATATAAACCGGAGGGTTTTAGTCCGTAGGACAACTTCATCATACAACAATCATACCATAGGCTAGCTTCTAGGGTTTAGCCTCCTTGATCTCATGGTAGATCTACTCTTGTACTACCCATATCATCAATACTAATCAAGCAGGACATAGGGTTTTACCTCCATCAAGAGGGCCCTAACCTGGGTAAAACATCATGTTCCTTGCCTCCTGTTACCATCCGGCCTAGACGCACAGTTTGGGACCCCCTACCCGAGATCCGCCGGTTTTGACACCGACAACGGGCGTGGGTAACCCAACCGCGCCATCGATTACGGCGCTTGGGGGATAAGCGAGTTTTACCAGGCTAGTGGGGACGCTTAGTTTCGTCCAGCCATATAAAGGGATAAGGATTCACCTTTTCATCCATGCCTTCTTCCTCCTTTGCTCATCCGGTTTCGCACACTCGAGCTCTAGCGCCCAAGTCCGCACTTCCCACCTCAACCTTCTCCAACCATGTCCGGAGCGGGAGGCAGGTGGATGGTCTCCTCTGTCACGGAGGGAAACATCAAGAAGCTGAGGAGAGCCGGATACCTGCCTGACGACATCGCGCACCGGCTCCCAGATGAGGGGCAGCTCATTCCCACCCCCGGGCCCCATGAGAGGGTAGTGTTCCTTACCCATTTCCTCCGCGGACTGGGATTCCCTCTCCACCCATTCGTCCGGGGGCTCATGTTCTACTACGGCCTGGATTTCCACGATCTGGCCCCGAACTTCATCCTCAACATCTCGGCATTTATCATCGTGTGCGAGGCCTTCCTCCGCATCAATCCCCACTTCGGCTTATGGCTGAAGACCTTCAATGTCAAGCCGAAGGTAGTGTGCGGCCGCCAAGCGAAGTGCGGAGGTGCCATGGTGGGCAAGATGCCCAACGTTACATGGCTCGAGGGCTCCTTTGTGGAAACCATAAAGGGGTGGCAATCGGGGTGGTTCTACATCACCGAGCCGCGTGACCCTACATGGGCAGCGGCCCCGAGTTCCGATCTGGCATCCCCACGCGGCTCACCTCTTGGAATGAGATGGGCCTGTCCTAGGGTAGTTCGGGAGAGCTGACCGGACTCCAAACATGTATTCAAAACATGGTGAACAAGAAGCTCAAACTCGTCAACGTAGTCCAGGTCATGCTCATCTGCCGGATCCTCCTGTGTCAACAACGGGCCTTCAACTTGTGGGAGTTCGACCCGGCGCAACACCAAACTCTAAACAGGCTGTTCGATACAACACACGAGGATGCCTGGAAGGTGCTATTCAAGGGCGCCGAGGTTCCTCCTCCTACTACCGAGGATCGCGGATTCTGCGCGAAGCGCCAAGCCAGCGCGTTAAGTTGTTTTACCTCTTACAAGATACTTGTTTTACATAGTTTGACTCTATGCGGGATCTAAGCTCCCGTTCCTTTGACAGGACTGGCAGGAAATAGCCGGACAGATCGACTGTCCGGCTCCTTTGCCCGAAGGCCCAACAAACGCTCTCCAGACGGAGATGCTGACTCCGGCTCCTTACAAGGTGCCAGAGAAGACCAAGAAGGCCAAGAGAGCCCGAAAGAGTTCCCGGCACCAGGTGTTATCGGACTCATCATCTGATGACTCTGCGGCACACTCCTCCACCAAAGACGAGGAGGAACAAGAAGTGTTGGAAATATGCCCTAGATGCAATAATAAATTAGTTATTATTATATTTCCTTGTTCGTGATAATCATTTATTAACCATGCTATAATTGTATTGATAGGAAACTCAGATACATGTGTGGATACATAGACAACACCACGTCCCTAGTAAGCCTCTAGTTGACTAGCTCGTTGATCAATAGATGGTTACGGTTTCCTAACCATGGACATTGGATGTCGTTGATAACGGGATCACATCATTAGGAGAATGATGTGATGGACAAGACCTAATCCTAAGCCTAGCACAAAGATCGTATAGTTCGTATGCTAAAGCTTTTCTAATGTCAAGTATCATTTCCTTAGACCATGAGATTGTGCAACTCCCGGACACCGTCGGAGTGCTTTGGGTGTATCAAACGTCACAACGTAACTGGGTGACTATAAAGGTGCATTACAGGTATCTCCGAAAGTATCTGTTGGGTTGGCACGAATCAAGACTGGGATTTGTCACTCCGTGTAAGCGGAGAGGTATCTCTGGGCCACTCGGTAGGACATCATCATATGCGCAATGTGACCAAGGAGTTGATCACGGGATGATGTGTTACGGAACGAGTAAAGAGACTTGCCGGTAACGAGATTGAACAAGGTATCGGTATACCGACGATCGAATCTCGGGCAAGTACAATACCGCTAGACAAAGGGAATTGTATACGGGATTGATTAAGTCCTTGACATCGTGGTTCATCTGATGAGATCATCGTGGAACATGTGGGAGCCAACATGGGTATCCAGATCCCGCTATTGGTTATTGACCGGAGAACGTCTCGGTCATGTCTGCATGTCTCCCGAACCCGTAGGGTCTACACACTTAAGGTTCGGTGACGCTAGGGTTGTAGAGATATTAGTATGCGGTAACCCGAATGTTATTCGGAGTCCCGGATGAGATCCCGGACATCACGAGGAGTTCCGGAATGGTCCGGAGGTAAAGAATTATATATAGGAAGTGCTATTTCGGCCATCAGGACAAGTTTCGGGGTCACCGGTATTGTACCGGGACCACCGGAAGGGTCCCAGGGGTCCACCGGGTGCGGCCACCTGCCCCGGGGGGCCACATGGGCTGTAGGGGGTGTGCCTTGGCCTATATGGGCCAAGGGCACCAGCCCCAAGAGGCCCATGCGCCAAGAGAAGAGAAAAAGGGGAGAGTCCTAAAGGGGGAAGGCACCTCCGAGGTGCCTTGGGGAGGATGGACTCCTCCCCCCCTTGGCCGCACCCTTCCTTGGAGGAAGGGGCAAGGGCTGCGCCTCCCCCTCTCCCTTGGACCTATATATAGTGGGGAAAAGGAGGAGCAAACCAATCTAAGGCCAGGCGCCTCCCTTCCCCTCCCGTGAAACATCTCCCTCCTCCCGCAGCGCTTCGCGAAGCCCTGTTGGAATCCCGCTACTTCCACCATGCCGTCGTGCTGCTGGATCTCCATCAACCTCTCCCTCTCTCCTTGCTGGATCAAGGCATGGGAGACGTCACCGGGCTGTACGTGTGTTGAACGTGGAGGTGCCGTGCGTTCGGCACTTGATCATCGGTGATTTGAATCATGACGAGTACGACTTCATCAACCCCGTTCACTTGAACGCTTCCGCTTAGCGATCTACAAGGGTATGTAGATGCACTCTCTTTCCCCTCGTTGCTGGTTTCTCCATAGATAGATCTTGGTGATACGTAGGAAAATTTTGAATTTCTGCTACGTTCCCCAACAGTGGCATCATGAGATAGGTCTATTCTGTAGATTCTATGCACGAGTTGAACACAAAGTAGTTGTGGGCGTTGATTTTGTTCAATATGCTTGCCGTTACTAGTCTTATCTTGATTCGGCGGCATCGTGGGATGAAGCGGCCTGGACCGACCTTACACGTACTCTTACGTGAGACTGGTTCCACCGACTGACATGCACTAGATGCATAAGGTGGCAAGCGGGTGTCTGTCTCTCCTATTTTAGTCAGATCGGATTCGATGAAAAGGGTCCTTATGAAGGGTAAATAGCAATTGGCATATCACGTTGTGGTTTTGCGTAGGTAAGAAACGTCCTTGCTAGAAACCCATAGCAGCCACGTAAAACATGCAAACAACAATTAGAGGACGTCTAACTTGTTTTTGCAGGGTATGCTATGTGATGTGATATGGCCAAAAGGATGTGATGAATGATATATGTAATGTATGATATTGATCATGTTCTTGTAATAGATGATCATGGAGCCCCAAGATGGAGATCAAAGGAGCTACATGATATTGGCCATATCATGTCACTATTTGATTGCATGTGATGTTTATCATGTTTATACATCTTATTTTCTTAGAACGACGGTAGTAAATAAGATGATCCCTCATTAAAATTTCAAGAAGTGTTCTCCCCTAACTGTGCACCGTTGCTACAGTTCGTCGTTTCGAACCACCACGTGTTAATCGGGTGTGATAGATCCTTACGTTCACATACAACGGGTGTAAGACAGTTTTACACAGCAAAAACACTTTGGGTTAACTTGACGAGCCTAGCATGTACAGACATGGCCTCGGAACACAGAGACCGAAAGGTCGAGCATGAGTCGTATAGAAGATACGATCAACATGAAGATGTTCACCGACGTTGACTAGTCCGTCTCACGTTGACTAGTTCACTTGGATCATGTAATCACTTATATGACTAGAGGGATGTCTATCTAAGTGGGAGTTCATAAGATGAAATTAATTATTCTGAACATAGTCAAAAGGATTTTGCAAATTATGTCGTAGCTCATGCTATAGTTCTACTGTTTAGATATGTTCCTAGAGAAAAATTAGTTGAAAGTTGATAGTAGCAATTATGCGGACTAGGTCCGTAAACTGAGGATTGTCCTCATTGCTTCTTAGAAGGCTTATGTCCTTAATGCACCGCTCAGTGTGCTAAACCTCGAACGTTGTGTGTGGATGTTGCGAACATCTGACATACACGTTTTGATAACTACATGATAGTTCAGTTAAACGGTTTAGAGTTGAGGCACCAAAGACGTTTTTGAAACGTCACGAAACATATGAGATGTTTTGAGGGCTGAAATTGGAATTTCAGGATCGTGCCCACGTCAAGAGGTATAAGACCTCCGACGATTTTCTTAACCTGCAAACTAAGGAGAAAAGCTCAATTGTTGAGCTTGTGCTCGGATTGTCTGAGTACAACAATCATTTGAATCAAGTGGGAGTTGATCTTCTAGATAAGATAGTGATGTTTCTCCGAAGTCATTACCACCAAGCTGCTAGAGCTTCGTGACGAACTATAATATATCAGGGACATGTATGATGATCCTTGAGATGTTCGTGATGTTTGACACCACAAAAGTAGAAATCAAGAAGGAGCATCAATTGTTGATGGTTGGTGAAACCACTAGTTTCAAGAAGGGCAACGGCACGAAGGGATACTTCATAAAACGGCAATTCAGCTGCTGCTCTAGTGAAGAAACCCAAGGTTGAACCCAAACCCGAGACTAAGTGCTTCTGTAATAAAGGGAACAGCCACTGGAGCAGAATTACCCTAGATACTTGGTAGATTAGAAGGCTGGCAAGGTCGATAGAAGTATATTGGATATACATTATGTTAATGTGTACTTTACTAGTACTCCTAGTAGCACCAGGGTATTAGATACCGGTTCGGTTGCTAAGTGTTAGTAACTCGAAATAAAAGCTACGGAATAAACGGAGACTAGCTAAAGGTGAGCTGACGATATGTGTTGGAAGTGTTTCCAATGTTGATATGATCAAGCATCGCAAGCTCCCTCTACCATCGAGATTGGTGTTTGCATTGAGAACAGACATGGTTGGATTATGTCTATCGCAATACAGTTATTCATTTAAGGAGAATAATGGTTACTCTATTTATTTGAATAATACCTTCAATGGTCTTACACCTAAAATGAATGGTTTATTGAATCTCGATCGTAGTGATACACATGTTCATGCCAAAAGAGAGTAATGATAGTACCACCTACTTGTGGCACTGCCACGTAAGTCATATCGGTATAAAACGCATGAAGAAGCTCCATGTTGATGGATCTTTGGGCTCACTCGTTTTTGAAAAGTTTGGGACATGCGAACCATGTCTATTGGTATATATGCATGAAGAAACTCCATGCAAATGGACCATTTTGTACTCGCTTGATTTTGTATCACTTGAGACATGCAAATCATACCACATGGGCAAGATGACTGAAAGCCTCGTTTTTAGTAAAATGGAACTAGAAAGCAACTTGTTGGAAGTAATACATTTTGATGTGTGCAGTCCAATGAGTGCTGAGGCATGTAGTGGATATCGTTATGTTCTTACTTCACAGATGATTTGAGTAGATGTTGAGTATATTTACTTGATAAATCACGAGTCTGAATTACTGAATGGTTCAAGTAATTTCAGGGTGAAGTTGAAATATCGTCGTGACAAGAGGATAAAATATTTATGATATGATCATAGATATGAATATCTGAATTACGAGTTTGGCACAGAATTAAGACATTGTGGAAATTGTTTCACAACTGATACAGCCTGGAGCACCATAGTGTGATGGTGTGTCCGGACGTCATAACTGCACCCTATTGGATATGATGCATACCATGATGTCTCTTATCGAATTAGCACAATAGTTTATGGGTTAGGCATTGGAGACAACCACATTCACTTTAAATGGGGCACCACGTAATTCCGATGATATGACATCGTATGAACTATGGTTTAGAGAAACCTAAGCTGTCATTTCTTAAAAGTTTGGGGCTGCGACGCTTATGTGAAAAAGTTTCAGGCTGATAAGCTCGAACCTAAAGCGGATAAATGCATCTTCATAGGACACCCGAAACAGTTGGGTATACCTCCTGTCTCAGATTCGAAAGCAATAAGGGATTGTTTCTAGAATCGGGTCCTTTCTCGAGGAAAAGTTTCTCTCGAAAGAATTGAGTGGGAGGATGGTGGAGACTTGATGAGGTTATTGAACCGTTTCTTCAACTAGTGTGTGGCAGGGCACAGGAGTTGTTCTTGTGGCACCTACACCAATTGAAGTGGAAGCTTATGATATTGATCATGAGACTTCAGATCAAGTCACTACCAAACCTCGTGGGATGACAAGGATGCGTACTACTTCAGAGTGGTACGTAATCCTGTCTTGGAAGTCATGTTGCTAGACAACAATGAACCTATGAGCTATGGAGAAGCGATGGTGGGCCTGGATTCCGATAAATGGCTTGAGGCCATATAATCCGAGAGAGGATGCATGTATGAAAACAAAGTGTAGACTTTGGAAGAACTACTTGATGGTCGTAAGGCTGTTAGGTAGATGGATTTTAAAAGGAAGACGGACAATGATGGTAAGTGTCACCGTTAAGAAAGCTCGACTTGTCGTTAAGATGTTTTCTGACGAGTTCAAGGAGTTGATTACGGTGAGACTTTCTCACTCATAGCGATGCTAAGAGTCTGTTGGAATTATATTAGCGATTACTGCATTATTTATGAAATCTTGCAGATAGGATGTCAAAACATTGTTTCCTCGACGATTTTCTTGAGGAAAGGTTGTATGTGATACAACCGGAAGGTTTTGTCAATCCTGAAAGATGCTAATAAGTATGCAAAGCTCCAGCAATCCTTCTAAGGACTGGAGTAAGCATCTCGGAGTTGGAATGTATGCTTTGATGAGATGATCAAAGATTTTGGGTGTATACAAAGTTTATGAGAAACTGGTATTTCCAAAGAAGTGAGTGGGAGCACTATAGAATTTCTGATGAGTATATGTTGTTGATCAGAAATGATGTAGAGTTTCTGGAAAGCATATAGGGTTATTGGGAAAGTGTTTTTCAATGGAAAGCCTAGATTAAGCTACTTGAACATTGAGCATCAAGATCTATAAGGATAGATCAAAACGCATAATGGTACTTTCAAATGAGCACATACCTTGACATGATCTTGAAGGTGTTCAAGATGGATCAGTCAAAGAAGGAGTTCTTGCCTGAGTTGTAAGGTATGAAGTTAAGACTTAAAGCTCGACCACAGCAGAATAGAGAGAAAGGACGAAGGTCGTCCCCTAAGCTTAAGACATAGGCTCTATAGTATGCTGTGCTGTGTACCGCACCTGAAGTGTGCCTTGCCATGAGTCAGTCAAGGGGTACAAGTGTGATCCCAGAATGGATCACATGACAGCGGTCAAAGTTATCCTTAGTAACTAGTGGACTAAGGAATTTTCTCGATTATGGAGGTGATAAAGAGTTCGACGTAAAGAGTTACGTCGATGCAAGCTTAACACCTATCCGGATAGCTCTGAGTAGAGATGTCGGATACGTATAATGGAGCAACAATTTAGAATATCTCCAAGTAGAATAGTTATTTGGAATAGCTCCAAATAGAACGTGGTAGCTGCATCTAGGAGATGACATAGAGATTTGTAAAGCACACACGGATCAGAAAGGTTCGGACCCATTGACTAAAACCTCTCTCACAAGCAACAAGATCAAACCTAAACTCATTGAGTGTTAATCACATAGTGATGTGAACTAGACTACTGACTCTAGTAAACTCTTGGGTGTTAGTCACATGGCGATGTGACCTGTGAGTGTTAATCACATGGCGATGTGAACTAGATTATTGACTCTAGTGCAAGTGGGAGACTGTTGGAAATATGCCCTAGAGGCAATAATAAATTGGTTATTATTATATTTCCTTGTTCATGATAATCGTTTATTATCCATGCTATAATTGTATTGATAGGAATCTCAGATACATGTGTGGATACATAGACAACACCATGTCCCTAGTAAGCCTCTAGTTGACTAGCTCGTTGATCAATAGATGGTTACGGTTTCCTAACCATGGACATTGAAGGTCGTTGATAACGGGATCACATCATTAGGAGAATGATGTGATGGACAAGACCCAATCCTAAGCCTAGCACAAAGATCGTGTAGTTCGTATGCTAAAGCTTTTCTAAATGTCAAGTATCATTTCCTTAGACCATGAGATTGTGCAACTCCCGGATACCGTAGGAATGCTTTGGGTGTATCAAACGTCACAACGTAACTGGGTGACTATAAAGGTGCACTACAGGTATCTCCGAAAGTATCTGTTGGGTTGGCACGAATCGAGACTGGGATTTGTCACTCCGTGTAAGCGGAGAGGTATCTCTGGGACCACTCGGTAGGACATCATCATATGCACAATGTGACCAAGGAGTTGATCAAGGGATGATGTGTTACGGAACGAGTAAAGAGACTTGCCGGTAACGAGATTGAACTAGGTATTGGATACCGACGATCGAATCTCGGGCAAGTAACATACCGATAGACAAAGGGAATTGTATACGGGATTGATTAAGTCCTTGACATCGTGGTTCATCCGATGAGATCATCGTGGAACATGTGGGAGCCAACATGGGTATCCAGATCCCGCTGTTGGTTATTGACCGGAGAGTCGTCTCGGTCATGTCTGCATGTCTCCCGAACCCGTAGGGTCTACACACTTAAGGTTCGGTGATGCTAGGGTTATAGAGATATTAGTATGCGGTAACCCGAAAGTTGTTCGGAGTCCCGGATGAGATCCCGGACGTCACGAGGAGTTCCGGAATGGTCCGGACGTAAAGAATTATATATAGGAAGTGCTATTTCGGCTATCGGGACAAGTTTCGGGGTCACCGGTATTGTACCGGGACCACCGGAAGGGTCCCGGGGGTCCACCGGGTGGAGCCACCTGCCCCGGGGGGCCACATGGGCTGTAGGGGGTGTGCCTTGGCCTATATGGGCCAAGGGCACCAGCCCCAAGAGGCCCATGCGCCAAGAGAAGAGAAAAAGGGGAGAGTCCTAAAGGGGGAAGGCACCTCCGAGGTGCCTTGGGGAGGATGGACTCCTCCCCCCCTTGGCTGCACCCTTCCTTGGAGGAAGGGGCAAGGGCTGCGCCTCCCCCTCTCCCTTGGGCCTATATATAGTGGGGAAAAGGAGGAGCAAACATACCTAAGGCCTGGCGCCTCCCTCTCCCTCCCATGACACATCTTCCTCCTCCCGCAGCGCTTAGCGAAGCCCTGTTGGAATCCCGCTACTTCCACCACGCCGTCGTGCTGCTGGATCTCTATCAACCTCTCCCTCCTCCTTGCTAGATCAAGGCATGGGAGACGTCTCCGTTCCGTATGTGTGTTGAACGCGGAGGTGCCGTCCGTTCGGCGCTAGGATCATCGATGATTTGAATCACGACGAGTACGACTCCATCAACCCCGTTCTCTTGAATGCTTCCGCGCGCGATCTACAAGGGTATGTAGATCCACTCCCCCCTCGTTGCTAGATTACTCCATAGATTGATCTTGGTGACACGTAGGAAAATTTTGAATTTATGCTGCGTTCCCCAACACCCTCTCCCCTGCTACACCTCTCCCTCTCGCAGAAGAACGGCGAAGCCCTGCTGCGGTGACTGCTGCATCCACCACCACGCCGTCGTGCTGCTGGATCTTCATCAACCTCTCCTCCCCCCTTTCTGGATCAAGAAGGAGGAGACGTCACTCTGACCGTATGTGTGTTGAACACGGAGGTGCCGTCCATTCGGCGCTAGGATCTCCGGTGATTTGGATCACGTCGAGTACGACTTCCTCATCCCCGTTCTTTGAATGCTTCCGCGCGTGATCTACAAAGGTATGTAGATGCAATCCGATCACTCGTTGCTAGATGAACTCATAGATGGATCTTGGTGAAACCGTAGGAAAATTTTTGTTTTCTGCAACGTTCCCCAACATGATTGTCCTAGGAATGCTTTCATATGAATAAAGCTCTCTGAATTGCCTGCAAAAAAAGAGTATGTACCAATAGTCCCATTTTTCTGAAGAAGTATATACCTTATTTTTTTGAGTATATATACCAACTCTGTTAGAATAAATCTGAGGCGCTTCGTTGATCTACCGAGGACCAAGCAATCACACAAGCACGATACCGAGATTTGTTAACGAGGTTCACCGATATGGCTACATCCCCGGGGCCTGACTACGGGCGCTCCTCCCCATGACACCGTCACAATACCGCACCCCGGTCGCCCGGGCGCCAGCACACGCCGCCGGCTCCCCCGCGTGCCCGTGCTATTATGTTGGCATAGGTTACATCGTGTGTCTACCCCCGCTATGTGTTGGAAGTGTTCTCAATGTTGATATGATCAAGCATCGCACGCTCCCTCTACCATCGAGATTGGTGTTTGCGTTGAGCATAGACATGATTGGATTATGTCTATCGCAATACGGTTATTCATTTAAGGAGAATAATGGTTACTCTGTTTATTTGAATAATACCTTCAATGGTCTTACACCTAAAATGAATGGTTTATTGAATCTCGATCGTAGTGATACACATGTTCATGCCAAAAGATAGTAATGATAGTACCACCTACTTGTGGCACTGCCACGTAAGTCATATCGGTATAAAACGCATGAAGAAGCTCCATGTTGATGGATCTTTGGGCTCACTCATTTTTGAAAAGTTTGGGACATGCGAACCATGTCTATTGGTATATATGCATGAAGAAACTCCATGCAAATGGACCGTTTTGTACTGGCTTGATTTTGAATCACTTGAGACATGCAAATCATACCACATGGGCAAGATGACTGAAAGCCTCGTTTTCAGTAAAATGGAACTAGAAAGCAACTTGTTGGAAGTAATACATTTTGATGTATGCAGTCCAATGAGTGCTGAGGCATGTAGTGGATGTCGTTATGTTCTTACTTCACAGATGATTTGAGTAGATGTTGAGTATATTTACTTGATGAATCACGAGTCTGAATTATTGAAAGGTTCAAGTAATTTCAGGGTGAAGTTGAAAGATCGTCGTGACAAGAGGATAAAATATCTATGATATGATCATAGAGATGAATATCTGAATTACGAGTTTGGCACAGAATTAAGACATTGTGGAAATTGTTCCACAACTAATACAGCCTGGAGCACCATAGTGTGATGGTGTGTCCGAACGTCATAACTGCACCCTATTGGATATGATGCATACCATGATGTCTCTTATCGAATTACCACAATAGTTTATGGGTTAGGCATTAGAGACAACCACATTCACTTTAAACGGGGCACCACGTAATTCCGATGAGATGACACCGTATGAACAATGGTTTAGAGAAACCTAAGCTGTCATTTCTTAAAAGTTTGGGACTGCGACGCTTATGTGAAAAAGTTTCAGGCTGATAAGCTCGAACCTAAAGCGGATAAATGCATCTTCATAGGACACCCGAAACAGTTGGGTATACCTCCTGTCTCAGATTCGAAAGCAATAAGGGATTGTTTCTAGAATCAGGTCCTTTCTCGAGGAAAAGTTTCTCTCGAAAGAATTGAGTGGGAGGATGGTGGAGACTTGATGAGGTTATTGAACCGTTACTTCAACTATAGTGTATAGCAGGGCACAAAGAGTTGTTCCTGTGGCACCTACACCAATTGAAGTGGAAGCTTATGATATTGATCATGAGACTTCAGATCAAGTCACTACCAAACATCGTAGGATGACAAGGATGCGTACTACTTCAGAGTGGTACGCAACCCTGTCTTGGAAGTCATGTTGCTAGACAACAATGAACCTACGAGCTATGGAGAAGCGATGGTGAGCCTGGATTCCGATAAATGGCTTGAGGCCATATAATCCGAGAGAGGATCCATGTATGAAAACAAAGTGTAGACTTTGGAAGAACTACTTGATGGTCGTAAGGCTGTTGAGTGTAGATGGATTTTAAAAGGGAAGACGGACAATGATGGTAAATGTCACCATTAAGAAAGCTCGACTTGTCGTTAAGATGCTTTCTGACGAGTTCAAGGAGTTGACTATGGTGAGATTTTCTCACTCGTAGTGATGCTAAGAGTCTGTTGGAATTATATTAGCAATTACTGCATTTTTATGAAATCTTGCAGATAGGATGTCAAAACATTGTTTCCTCGACGATTTTCTTGAGGAAAGGTTGTATGTGATACAACCGGAAGGTTTTGTCAATCCTGAAAGATGCTAATAAGTATGCAAAGCTCCAGCAATCCTTCTGAGGACTGGAGTAAGCATCTCGGAGTTGGAATGTATGCTTTGATGAGATGATCAAAGATTTTGGGTGTATACAAAGTTTATGAGAAACTGGTATTTCCAAAGAAGTGAGTGGGAGCACTATAGAATTTTTGATGAGTATATGTTGTTGATCAGAAATGATGTAGAGTTTCTGGAAAGCATATAGGGTTATTGGGAAAGTGTTTTTCAATGGAAAGCCTGGATTAAGCTACTTGAGCATTGAGCATCAAGATCTATAAGGATAGATCAAAACGCTTAATAGTACTTTCAAATGAGCACATGCCTTGACGTGATCTTGAAGGTGTTCAAGATGGATCAGTCAAAGAAGGAGTTCTTCCCTGAGTTATAAGGTATGAAGTTAAGACTTAAAGCTCGACCACGGCAGAATAGAGAGAAAAGATGAAGGTCGTCCCCTATGCTCAAGACGTAGGCTCTACAGTATGCTATGCTGTGTACCGCACCTGAAGTGTGCCTTGCCATGAGTCAGACAAGGGGTACAAGAGTGATCCATGAATGGATCACAGGACAGCGGTCAAAGTTATCCTTAGTAACTAGTGGACTAAGGAAGTTTCTCGGTTATGGAGGTGGTAAAAGAGTTCGTCGTAAAGGGTTACGTCGATGCAAGCTTAACACCTATCCGGATAGCTCTGAGTAGTGATACCGGATGCATATAATGGAGCAACAATTTAGAATAGCTCCAAGTAGAATAGTTATTTGGAATAGCTCCAAATAGAGCATGGTAGCTACATCTAGGAGATGACATAGAGATTTGTAAAGCACACACGGATCTGAAAGGTTCGGACCCGTTGACTAAAACCTCTCTCACAAGCAACATGATCAAACCTAAAACTCATTGAGTGTTAATCACATAGTGATGTGAACTAGATTGCTGACTCTAGTAAACTCTTTGGGTGTTAGTCACATGGCGATGTGACCTGTGAGTGTTAATCACATGGCGATTTGAACTAGATTATTGACTCTAGTGCAAGTGGGAGACTGTTGGAAATATGCCCTAGAGGCAATAATAAATTAGTTATTATTATATTTCCTTGTTCATGATAATCGTTTATTATCCATGCTATAATTGTATTGATAGGAAACTCAGATACATGTGTGGATACATAGACAACACCATGTCCCTAGTAAGCCTCTAGTTGACTAGCTCGTTGATCAATAGATGGTTACGGTTTCCTAACCATGGACATTGGTTGTCGTTGATAACGGGATCACATCATTAGGAGAATGATGTGATGGACAAGACCTAATCCTAAGCCTAGCACAAAGATCGTATAGTTCGTATGCTAAAGCTTTTCTAATGTCAAGTATCATTTCCTTAGACCATGAGATTGTGCAACTCCCGGATACCGTAGGAGTGCTTTGGGTGTATCAAACGTCACAACGTAACTGGGTGACTATAAAGGTGCATTACAGGTATCTCCGAAAGTGTCTGTTGGGTTGGCACGAATCGAGACTGGGATTTGTCACTCCGTGTAAGCGGAGAGGTATCTCTGGGCCCACTCGGTAGGACATCATCATATGCGCAATGTGACCAAGGAGTTGATCACGGGATGATGTGTTACGGAACGAGTAAAGAGACTTGCCGGTAACGAGATTGAACAAGGTATCGGTATACCGACGATCGAATCTCGGGCAAGTAACATACCGCTAGACAAAGGGAATTGTATACGGGATTGATTAAGTCCTTGACATCGTGGTTCATCCGATGAGATCATCGTGGAACATGTGGGAGCCAACATGGGTATCCAGATCCCGCTGTTGGTTATTGACCGGAGAGTCGTCTCGGTCATGTCTGCATGTCTCCCGAACCCGTAGGGTCTACACACTTAAGGTTCGGTGACGCTAGGGTTGTAGAGATATTAGTATGCGGTAACCCGAATGTTGTTCGGAGTCCCGGATGAGATCCCGGACGTCACGAGGAGTTCCGGAATGGTCCGGAGGTAAAGAATTATATATAGGAAGTGCTATTTCGGCCATCGGGACAAGTTTCGGGGTCATGGTATTGTACCGGGACCACCGGAAGGGTCCCGGGGGTCCACCGGGTGGGGCCACCTGCACCCGGGGGGCCACATGGGCTGTAGGGGGTGTGCCTTGGCCTATATGGGCCAAGGCACCAGCCCCAAGAGGCCCATGCGCCAAGAGAGAGGAAAAAGGGGAGAGTCCTAAAGGGGGAAGGCACCTCCGAGGTGCCTTGGGGAGGATGGACTCCTCCCCACCCTTGGCCGCACCCTTCCTTGGAGGAAGGGGCAAGGGCTGCGCCTCCCCCTCTCCCTTGGCCCCTATATATAGTGGGGAAAAGGAGGAGCAAACCAATCTAAGGCCCTTGCGCCTCCATCTCCCTCCCGTGACACATCTTCCCTCCTCCCGCAGCGCTTAGCGAAGCCCTTGTTGAATCCCGCTACTTCCACCACGCCGTCGTGCTGCTGGATCTCCATCAACCTCTCCCTCCTCCTTGCTGGGATCAAGGCATGGGAGACGTACTGCGTACGTGTGTTGAACGCGGAGGTGCCGTCCGTTCGGCACTTGATCATCGGTGATTTGAATCACGACGAGTACGACTCCATCAACCCCGTTCACTTGAACGCTTCCGCTTAGCGATCTACAAAGGTATGTAGATGCACTCTCCTTCCCCTCGTTGCTAGTCTCTCCATAGATAGATCTTGGTGACACGTAGGAAAATTTTGAATTTATACTACGTTCCCCAACAACCCCAACAAGAAGATGCTCCCCCTCCAGGCGGGGGAGACAAGAAAAGGAAGGCCGCCCCAACTGGGGGGCCGAAGGGTCCAAGAAGGGAAGGACTCTCCTTCCGGACAGTTCCACCGCCGCCGATGAAGGCGAAGACGAGTGGTTGCCCAGGGCTAAGCCCCTGGGGAGATCGTAAGTATTCGGATACAAGAGTAACTCATAGCATTCCTTTGTCGCATTGCTTTCCCTAACGCCGAACATGATTATGAAGGCCGCCACGAGCCAGTATCGATGTATCATCGGACGGCTCCCTGGGCTCGTCGGACATGGATAGCGATCCAGTCCCGACCGCCACCTCCCCTCATCCTACTGACGACGCCGAGGTGATGTCTCACGAGGCACCGGGTCGAGGGGAGACAGTCCCGGAGGCGCCTCAAGGCGGCCTCCCGGACTCCGGGAGCCGAGGGGACAAGGCCCCTGAGAGCCCCGAGTTCGGCCCTCAGCCGAACACCGCGCCGGAACCTCCAGTGGTTCCTGGCTCGGGCAAGCGGCCTCTTATAAGAGGGGCAAGACGCCTGTGTCGGTGACCTCTGTCCATCAGGGGCGCCGAACAATCTGCTGGAAGCGCTTCACAACGCTTCCATCGACGAGGAGCACCGTACTATTATGAGTGCGGTGGTCCAGAAGGTTCAGTCCGCCAAGAGCGGATTGACTGAAGCCTGTGCGAGCCTTCTAACAGGCTTTGAGGTAAGTGTTAAAATATAGGAAAAATATTACCGCATAGATAGTAGCCCCTGATGCTCTGTTCGGTATTCACAAAGAAAAGCCGAACAGAGAATCAAACAATATCGCAGGAGTCTAATTTAAGTATGTCAATATGCGTATGCAGGCTTCGCTGCTGGCCTCAGCCGCACTGACTGCGGAGGTCGCCTCACTGAAGCAGGACCTTGAGGGGTCCAAGAAAGAGGTCGGCCTTGCCAAGAGGCAGCTCGAGGAGAACAAGGGTAAGTAATACCCTATCCATAGATATGTATATATAAAATAAGACGCGATTGTAAAATGACAGGATCATCGTATATTTGCCAGGGGCCACGACCGAGGTGGAAACCCTGAAGAAAGCGCTAATCAAGGCCGAAGATAAAGCGGCCATGGAGCGCACTGAGCGGGAAAAGCAAGAGGCTCGTGTGAGCGAGGTGCAGCAAGAGCTCCAGGCTCTCGTGACGAAGCACGAGGCGTTGGAGCTTGACTCGAGGACGCGGGAGTCTGAGCTTGCCGCGGCCCTCGAGAGCGCAAAAGATGCTAAGGCCGAAGCCCAAAAGGCCCTCCAGGAAATCGACGCAATGAAGAAGATAGCGGCCGATAAGGCATTCTATATGCAGAGCAAGCATGTAAAAGTAAATTACCGATTACTTACCCGAACTCGGAGCTCTCCAGGAGCATTCGTAGATTTGCCCCGCAGTGTGTCGGATGTCGCACAGTTTTACCAGGCCGAGGAGGGAAGCTCAACGGAGAAGCTGCTCTGGTCTCAGTATACTGAGACCGAACACCCGATGCCTCTGAGCGACCAGCTAAAGCAGCTGGTCGAGCTGCACAAGGTGGCCGAACAGGCCATGAAGGGCCTTATAGTCCGGCTGTGGCCTGGCGACGCCCTTCCGAACAGCTACTTCGGCCTAGTGAGGCGGCTTGTGGATGCCTACCCACGGCTGGAGGTCGTCAAGCGGTCCGTCTGCATCGAAGGTGCACGCCGGGCTTTCGCCCGTGTGAAGGTACAGTGGGCCAAGCTAGACGCTGTGAAGCTGATCAAGGAAGGGCCGCCGCAGGGCAAGGAGCATCGCACCCCTGAAATTTATTATGGAGGTGTCCTGAAGGGTGCCCGTCTTGTAGCGGACGAATGTTCCAAGGATGTAACATTTGAGTAAACTTGCTCGTGTGATCCTGTATGATGAAAACTTGTTTCATATGCGCTATGCAACGCTTGTGTGAATTTAAAATATTACCTTCTGTTTGGCTGTTTATCCAATCTGAGAGATGGCTAGTCCTCGGCTTCTGCCCCCATGCCACGAGTGCTGGGGTGTTCGGGATTGACCTGAGCACTCTTGTTCCCATGTTTGGGTCCTTCGAGGGAGGTGCTCAGCACAACGAACAAGGCAACCAGACTAATAATGCTTTATCACTCTCACTTAGCCATAGAATTCTATAATTTTAAATTTCGGAAAAGCCCCTGGTATTCGGAAGGCCGAATTCGGGGCGCGATACACGCCTTTAAGCCGGACAGGGCCGGCCCCTCGCTCTAAGCGGCATAAGTCTTTAGGGACTCGAAAACCTCGCCGAACAGCGACCAGTCTCTCGCCTTATCATGACAGTCAGTTTTAGCTTTCTCTACTGAGGTGCTCAGCCCAGCAGAACCGGGGCACAATCGCAGTAGTTCTCCTAGCGCTACCTTAGGAGATAGAGCAGAACGTAAGGTACCAAAACATAGGAGCCGGGCAAACCCAACATTTGACCAAAGACATGATTCGGAGCTAATGCATATAATGTTATAAATTCGGGGTGCCGCACTTGTGAAAGTGTTCGGACTTTTCATACCATATTGTGGGGTATGTAAGCCCCTGGTGTATTGGTCGTACCAAAGTGTACGGTTGCAAGGCGTCATTAATGAACATATATATATATATATAACAAAAATGCAATAATAGTCTTAATGTTATGCATTGTTTATTCAAAAAGGTGTGTTTAAAGCAGAATGATACAGATGGTGCGATAAGCAAAGAGTAGGACTATGTCCCTTCCAAGGGCAAGCTGAGGAACAGTATTAAATCAAATATTTCGCTCATTATTGTAATCCACCTGGGAATTCTGTGGTGTGACGTAGCTTTCTGCCTCCTTGGTTGCTGCATCATGTGTTCGGCGATAGTGCTGCCGGACAGGGTTTCCAGAGATTAAGGTCCTCAAAAAGAAAAAATAACCAAACGGGAAGCCCCTAGTGCGGTTTAAGCCGCGTCTTGGGGCATGTCGCAGTGTGCCCCCCTCCTCACCTGTGCCCATGGTATTTTTAATGCGTAATTATGTACGCGTGGAACGAGTTTCGCCGTTCGGCTGGGACTGGGGTGGGGGCCGCATTGCTACACGAGCTCAGATCGCGCCAGGTGGTCTAGTTGCGGATTGCTCCGAGCGCGCTTGAAGGTGTCCGGGTCTTGAAATGCCGAACTGGTGGATTGCCTTGAGATGCTGCTTTGCGCTTCTGCTGCGAGGGCCGCGGTGTGCTCCTCCGTTCGGAGAGAGCGTTATGTGTTTCCATTGACTGTAATAACCCCGCGAGGTCCTGACATCTTGAGCTTGAGGTATGCATAATGCGGTACCGCATTGAATCTAGCAAATGCGGTTCGCCCGAGTAGTGCATGATAACCACTGCGGAACGAGACTATATCGAAGATTAACTCTTCGCTTCGGAAGTTATCCGGGGATCCGAAGACCACTTCCAGTGTGATTGAGCCTGTGCAATGGGCCTCTACACCTGGAATGACGCCTTTAAAGGTCGTTTTTGTGGGTTTGATCCTTGAGGGGTCTATACCCATTTTGCGCACTTTGTGCTGATAAAGCAGGTTCAGGCTGCTGCCGCCATCCATAAGGACTCGAGTGAGGTGAAATCCGTCAATGATTGAGTCCAGAACTAGCGCGGCAAATCCGCCATGACAGATACTAGTGGGCTGGTCCCTGCGATCGAAAGTGATCGGATAGGAGGACCATGGGTTGAACTTTGGGGCGACTGGCTCCAACGCATATACGTCCCTGAGCGCACGCTTCCGCTCCCTCTTGGGGATGTGGGTTGCGTACATCATGTTCACTGTCCGCACTTGTGGGGGAAACCTCTTCTGTCCTCCGGTGTGTGGCTGCTGGGGCTCCTCCTCGTCATCGCTATGTGGCCCCTTGTCCTTGTTTTCGGCAATTAACTTGTCGGCCTGCTTGAACACCCAACAATCCCTGTTGGTGTGATTGGCTGGTTTTTCTGGGGTGCCGTGTATTTGACACGAGCGATCGAGTATACGGTCCAAGCTGGACGGACCCGGCGTACTTCGTTTGAATGGCTTTTTCCGCTGACCGGGTTTAGAGCCTTTGAATCCGGCATTGACTACCGTATCCTCGGTATTATTGCTGTTAATGCGGCGCTTATGTTTGTTGCGATGTGACCTGCTATTGCCTTCCTTGGTATCGGAAGTACCATGGTTCTTTGATATGTTATTACTGCGAGCCAGCCAGCTGTCTTCTCCCGCATAAAAGCGGGTCATGAGTGTCGTGAGGGCTGTCATAGATTTCGGCTTTTCCTGACCAAGGTGCCGGGCTAGCCATTCATCGCGGATGTTGTGTTTGAAAGCCGCTAGGGCCTCTGCATCTAGACAGTCGACAATTTAATTTTTCTTTGTTAGGAACCGATCCAGAATTGCCTGGCCGATTCTTATGGCTGCTGAATTATGTGGCTCAAGTCATCGGCATCTGGTGGCTGCACATAGGTGCCCTGAAAGTTGTCGAGGAATGCGGCTTCCAGATCTTCCCAACAGCTGATGGATTATGCTGGCAAGCTGTTAAGCCAATGCCGCGCTGGTCCCTTGAGCTTTAGTGGGAGGTATTTGATGGCGTGTAAGTCATCACCGCGGGCCATGTGGATGTGGAGGAGGAAATTCTCGATCCATACTGCGGGATCTGTTGTGCCGTCGTATGATTCAATATTTACAGGTTTGAAACCTTCTGGGATTTGATGATCCATTACTTCGTCTGTGAAGCATAAGGGGTGTGCGGCGCCTCTGTATTGGGCTATATCGCAACGCAACTCGAATGGGTCTTGCCCTCTATGTTCGGCCCGGCCGGATTTACTTTTACTGTATCCGGCGTGACGTTTACCGTATCACGTAGTGGCACGCCCCCGTGATCCGTAGATCGATCTTGCATGCTTTGCTTTGTCCTCCAATATGTCTCGCCGGTCTGGCGTATCTCCCCATGCCTTTTTATTTGAATGGTGTCGGGGTGCGGGCTGAGTTTTTGGCTGGAATGCCACTCTTTTCCATAGTCCATCAAATCCTTACCCAAAACTTGAAAACTTTACAACACAAAACTTAACAAAAAACTCGTAAGCTCCGTTTGTATAAGAAAATAAATCACCACTTCAAGGTACTGTAATGAACTCATTCTAAATTCATATTGGTGTAATATCTACTGTATTCCAACTTATCTATGGTTCATACCCTCCGATACTACTCATAGATTCATCAAAATAAGCAAACAACACATCGAAAACAGAATCTATCAAAAACAGAATAGTATGTAGTAATCTGGATCAAACCTATACTTATGTAACTCATAAAATTCTCAAATAAATTGCTGGACCTGAATAATTTATCTATTAATCATATTCAAAAAGAATTAACTAAATATCACTCTCCAAATAAAAATGGCAGCAATTCTCGTGAGCACTAAAGTTTCTGTTTTTTACAGCATGATCAACAAGACTTTCCCAAAGTCTTCCCAAAGGTTCTACTCGGCACAAACACTAATTAAAAGCATAGAACCACATCTAAGAAGAGGCTAGATGAATTATTTATTACTAAACAGGAGAAAAAATCAAGGAACAAAAATAGAATTGGGTTGCCTCCCAACAAGCGCTATCGTTTAACGCCCCTAGCTAGGCATGATGATTTCAATGATGCTCACATAAAGGATGAGAATTGTAACATAAAGAGAGTATCATGAAGAATATGACTAGAACATTTAATTCTAACCCTCTTCCTATGCATAGGGATTTTGTGAGCAAACAACTTATGGGGACAAGAATCAACTTGCATAGGAAGGTAAAACAAGCATAACTTCAAAACATTAAGCACATAGAGAGGAAACTTGATATTATTGCAATTCCTACAAGCATATATTCCTCCCCATAATAATTTTCAGTAGCATCATGAATGAATTCAACAATATAACCAGCACCTAAAGCATTCTTTTCATGATCTACAAGCATAGAAATTTTATTACTCTCCACATAAGCAAAATTCTTCTCATTCGGAATAGTGGGAGTATCATAAGAAACTTGAATACTATAAATTGTTTCCACATTAAAAGAGTAATGTTCAGAAAAGGGGTAATCATAATCATGACAAGTTTTATAAATATAATCACTACATTTTATAGCATAAGTATTATCACAATAATCATCATAGGTAGGAGGCATGCTATCATCATTATAAATTTGCATATCAAAACTTGGGAGACTAAAAATATCATCTTCATTAAACGTAGCATCCCCAAGCTTGGGAAAAACATTAATTGCAGCAAAAATATTCTCAAAAATATCATCTTCATTAAACATATAGCATCTCCAAGCTTGGGCCTTTTCATATCATAAGCATAATCACTCTCATCATTAATAGTATGGATAGCACCAATAGTATAGCAATTATTATATTTTTCCAAGCAAGTGCCAAATAGATTTTCAAGATCATAAGAAGTATCATTATCTTCGACAAATTATATTTTCATGAGGCACAATATTAATAGGAGCAGCATTATTTGGGGGAGATATCTTTTTACCTCTCTTCCTTTTTCTTTTCTTTCTCTTCACCACATCATGTGTGGGTTCAATCCTCTTTTTGGAGCTCCTTATTAATGAGATTGGTTGAATAGGAGGCTCCTCCTCGTAGCCTGATTCATCATAAGAAATAATAGGAGGATATTGGGAAGTCTCTTCCCTTTCATTAGTACTCTCTTCATCTTCTATTTGTTTTGTTTTCTTTATGTAGTTGGCAATATAAGGATTTTCAATACAATTCACCGCACAATACATATAAATTTCCTCTGGATCAAAATGAAGAACTCTATCAAGGGCAAATTTTGGAATATCCTTAGTTTTACGTTTCATTTCTTCATAACCCAAGATCAAACTAAGTTCATTATGATGTTCAAGGGAAATAAAGTCATCACAATTTTTGGACACGATACGATCATGAAACAATTTGCATTGGGTATTGAAATGATCATGTTCATTGCAAAGCTCACAAGTATGGCCAAGATAATTTAAATTTTCAGCACATTCATCTAGCTCTTATTGCAACAATTTAGTTTCTAAGTACTTATGCCTCTTGCAATATCTATCTTCCCTATTTGGTGTGTACTTACAAACCAAATGTACTCCGCAAAAATTGACATGTTTATAGGAGACATCATAACTAGTGCAATCATCATTAGTATCATGGATATTCGAAGAATTCGTACTAACAACATTGCAATCATGCTCATCATTCAAATATTTAGTGCCAAACATTTTATAGATTTCTTCTTCTAGCACTTGAGCACAATTATCCTTTCCATCATACTTACGAAAGATATTAAAAAGGTGAAGCGTATGAGACAAACTCAATTCCATTTTTTATAGTTTTCTTTTATAAACTAAAGTAGTGATAAAACAAGAAACTAAAACTCTCGATTGCAAGATCTAAAGATATACCTTCAAGCACTCACCTCCCCGGCAACGGCGCCAGAAAAGAGCTTGATGTCTACTACACAACCTTCTTCTTGTAGACGTTGTTGGGCCTCCAAGTGCAGAGGTTTGTAGGACAGTAGCAAATTTCCCTCAAGTGGATGACCTAAGGTTTATCAATCCGTAGGAGGCGTAGGATGAATATGGTCTCTCTCAAGCAACCCTACAACCAAATAACAAAGAGTCTCTTGTGTCCCCAACATACCCGATACAATGGTAAATTGTATAGGTGCACTAGTTCGGCGAAGAGATGGTGATACAAATGCAATATGGATGGTAGATATTGGTTTTTGTAATCTGAAAATATAAAAACAGCAAGGTAGCAAGTGATAAAAGTGAGCATAAACGGCATTGCAATGATAGGAAATAAGGCCTAGGGTTCATACTTTCACTAGTGCAAGTCCTCTCAACAATAATATCATAACTGGATCACATAACTATCCCTCAACATGCAACAAAGAGTCACTCCAAAGTCACTAATAGCGGAGAACAAACGAAGAGATTATGGTAGGGTACGAAACCACCTCAAAGTTGTTCTTTCCAATCCGTTGGGCTATTCCTATAAGTGTCACAAACAGCCCTAGAGTTCGTACTAGAATAACACCTTAAGACACAAATCAACAAAAACCCTAATGTCACCTAGATACTCCAATGTCACCTCAAGTATCCGTGGGTATGATTATACGATATGCATCACACAATCTCAGATTCATCTATTCAACCAACACATAGGACCTCAAAGAGTGCCCCAAAGTTTCCACCAGAGAATCACGACGAAAACGTGTGCCAACCCCTATGCATAGGTTCATGGGCGGAACCCGCAAGTTGATCACCAAAACATACATCAAGTGAATCACGTGGTATCCCATTGTCACCATAGATACGCACGGTAAGACATACATCAAGTGTTCTCAAATCTCTAAAGAATCAATCCGATAAGATAACTTCAAAGGGAAAACTCAATCCATTACAAGAGAGTAGAGGGGGGAAGAAACATCATAGGATCCAAATATAATAGCAAAGCTCGCGATACATCAAGATCGTAACACCTCAAGAACACGAGAGAGAGAGAGAGAGGGAGATCAAACACATAGCTACTGGTACATACCCTCAGCCCCGAGGGAGAACTACTCCCTCCTCATCATGGAGAGCACCGGGATGATGAAGATGGCCACCGGAGAGGGATTCCCCCTCCGGCAGGGTGCCGGAACGGGTCTAGATTGGCTTTCGATGGCTACGGAGGCTTCTGGCGATGGAACTCCTAATCTACTGTGCTCCCGGATGTTTTTAGGGTGTATGGAGATATATAGGCGTAAGAAGTACGTCAGGGGGGCACGATGGGCCCACGAAGGTGGAGGGCGCGCCCCCTACCTCGTGGCCTCCTTGAAGGTTCCCTTACGTGCACTTCAAGTCTTCTGGGCTTCTTTCCTTCCAAAAATGAGTTCCGTGAAGTTTCAGGTCAATTGGACTCCGTTTGATTTTCCTTTTCTTCGAAACCCTAAAACAAGGTAAAAACAGAAACTGGCACTGGGCTCCGGGTTAATAGGTTAGTCCCAAAAATGATATAAAAGTGTATAATAAAGCCCATAAACATCCAAAACATTAGATAATATAGCATAAAGCAATCCAAAATTATTGATACGTTGGAGACCTATCAGAGAGCCACCCACTTAGCCGGCGGTGGGGTCGCCGCAATGACCTCGCACCACCGTCCCTTCCCGTCGTGTGTGCTAATGCGAATGACATAACCATGGCTGCCGACGAGGGGATGCATGGCCGTGTATGCCTCTGGCTTGAACTCCCCCCGGGAGCAACGCCAAGAGGCTGGCGGTGGAGCGCCACCGCGATGACCTTCGGTGGAGCCGCGTGTAACGCCCTCGATGCGGCTATATCTCCCACGTGTCGAAGCATGACTTAGAGGCATAACCGCATTGAAAGCAATGTCGCAAGTGAGGTAATCTTCACACAACCCATGTAATACATAAGGGAAAAGATACATAGTTGGCTTACAATCGCCACTTCACACAATTACATAAATAAAGCATTACATCATCCAGATACAATCAAGGTCCGACTACGGAACCCAAAATAAAAGAAGAACCCCAAAAGCGACAAAGGTCCCCGATCGACCCCAACTGGGCTCCACTACTGATCAACTAGAATGAAACAACACAAAGGACAAGATCTTCATCGAGCTCCTCCTGAGCTTGGTTGCGTCATCTGCACGGACTCATCGGCACCTGCAAGCTGGTTTTGGAAGTATCTGTGAGTCACGGGGACTCAGCAATCTTGCACCCTCGCGATCAAGACTGTTTAAGCTTATGGGTAAGGTAAAGGTATGAGGTGGAGCTGCAGCAAGCGACTAGCATATATGGTGGCTAACATACGCAAATGAGAGTGAGAAGAGAAGGCAAGGCACGGTCGAGAAAGTATGATCAAGAAGTGATCCTAGAACAACCTACGTCAAGCATAACTCCAACACCGTGTTCACTTCCCGGACTCCCCCGGAAAGAGACCATCACGGTAACAC
>NC_053025.1:618017045-618033544 GCF_003073215.2 Triticum urartu
TTCTTTTATGTATTCCTCTAGTGTCATGGTTTGGATAATGTTAGTTTCAACATTAATGGGCGTACCTGAGATAATGTTAGTCTTTACTTCTTTGTCCATTAACCACCTATGGTTTAGTACCTTCGGCATTATTAATCTTGATAGCTCCAGAGTGATAAACTTCTTCGATGATATATGGTCTTTCCCATTTGGAAAGAAGTTTTCCTGAAAAAAATCTAAAACGAGAGTTGTACAATAGAACATGTTCTCCAACTTTGAATTCCCGCTTTTGAATTCTTTTGTCATGCCATATTTTAACTTTTTCTTTAAATAATTTGGTATTTTCATAAGCTTGAGTTCTACATTCATCTAGGGAGCTAATATCAAACAACCTTTTTCACTAGCAAGTTTGAAATTGTAATTAAGTTCTTTAATTGCCCTATATGCTTTATGTTCTAACTCAAGAGGCAAATGACAAGCTTTTCCATAAACCATTTTATATGGAGACATACCTGTAGGATTTTATAAGTTGTTCTATAGGCCCAAAGTGCATCATCAAGTTTCTTAGACCAGTTCTTTCGGGACCTATTGACATTTTTCTGCAATATTAATTTTATTTCTCTATTGCTAAGTTCAACTTCACCACTAGATTGAGGATGATAGGGTGATGCAATTCTATGGTTAACATCATATTTAGCAAGCATTTTACAGAAAGCACCATGAATAGAGTGTGAACCACATGACGATGACATGTACCTAGGGTAGGGTCCTAGGCCTGACCTACATGCCCTACCCAACGCACTACCTACGGGAATCCAAGACTTACAAAGTTAGAAAAGAGGTGCCGACTGGAATGACCGCAACATGCAAGTTACTCGACACAAGATCCACTCGGTTACTCATCCACCACTGGACCGTCCTTACTCACTCGAAGCACCTGATTTCACTCAAAGGCAAAAGTCCTAGAGCTACTCCGGGATGGCAACGGTCAGGCAATCAGGTCGTCGCTATAAAGATCATTAAGTGTAGACGTTACCAGTAATGCTCGCACCTTTACTGTCTCATTGAACCCTTGCATAATGGAGGTTGATGAGGGGTCAGTGGACTCTATATAAGCCGCCCCTCTGCTCCTACACAAGGGTTCGCACCCCTGTAACTCAACACTCCATACAACAAAGCTTCCACACCACTGAGACGTAGGGTCATTACCTCCTCTGAGAGGGGCCTGAACTCGTAAATCCGAGTGTGCAACTTCGCTGTAGCTAGGCTCTGCCCTCTCCTACGTACCCCTAACCTCTACTGTCAGATTTGTTCCCACGACAGTTGGCACCCACCGTGGGGCAGGCGTCTAAGCGGCTTCTGGCGTGGTTGCGTTCTTCGAACTCCTTCATCATGGTTTCCAGCGGCGGATTGTCCCTGGGGTGCTAGCTCCATCTCGGCGTCCTCAGTCTCGTCGCCGACGATTCAGCGTGGCTCCAAGAAGCCCCTCTGGACGTCGAGGCGCTCCCTATTCGCAGGGCAGCTCACTTTTGTGTCAGTTCCTATGGCGTCCTCCTCCGGCAGCCGTCGACTCAGTATTAGTCGGCTCTGGTGGCGTTTCCCCTTCCCACTGCTCGCCGTCGCAAGCGATCCGATCGCTCTTGGCTCCAGCAATGGGTGAGGCATGATATGTATCCAACGTATCTATAATTTTTGATTGTTCCATGCTATTATATTATCTGTTTTGGATGTTTTATATGCATTAATACGCTATTTTATATGATTTTTGGGACTAACCTATTAACCTAGAGCCGAGTGCCAGTGCTAGTTTCTGTTTTTCCTTGTTTTAGAGTTTCGCAGAAAAGGAATACCAAACGGAGTCCAAACGGAATGAAACTTTTGCAATGATTTTTCTTGGACCAGAAGACATCCAGAGGACTTGGAGTGCAAGTCAGAGAATCCACAAGGTTGGAGGGCACGCCCAGGGGGTAGGGCGCGCACCCACTCTTGTGGGCCCCTCGTGACTTGCACTCCGAAACCTTCCGGGAGAGCCACAAAACCACTTTTCCACCACCGCAACCTTTTGTACCCATGAGATCCCATCTAGGGGCCTTTTTCGGCGTCCTACCGGAGGGGGGATTCGATCACGGAGGGCTTCTACATCAGCACTATTGCCTCTTTGATGAAGCACGAGTAGTTTACCACAGACCTATGGGTCCATAGCTAGTAGCTAGATGGCTTCTTCTCTCTCTTTGATTCTCAATGCAAAGTTCTCCTCGATGTTCTTGGAGATCTATTCGATGTAATACTTTTTTCGCGGTGTGTTTGCCGAGATCCGATGAATTGTGGATTTATGATCATCTTATCTATGAATATTATTTGAATCTCTTTTGAATTCTTATATGCATGATTTGGTATCTTTGCAAGTCTCTTCGAACTATCGATTTGGTTTGGCCAACTAGATTGGTTTTTTTTGCAATGGGAGAAGTGCTTAGCTTTGGGTTCAATCTTGCGGTGCTCGATCCTAGTGACAGAAGGGGAACCGACACCTATTGTATTATTTCCATCGAGGATAACAAGATGGGGTTTTCATCATATTACTTGAGTTAATCCCGCTACATCATGTCATCTTACTTAATGCGTTGCTCTGTTCTTATGAACTTAATACTCTAGACAGGCAGGAGTCGGTCGATGTGTGGAGTAATAGTAGTAGATGCAGAATCGTTTCGGTCTACTTGACATGACATGATGCCTATATTCATGATCATTGCCTTACATATCATCATAACTTTGCGCTTTTCTATCACTTGCTTGGCAGTAATTTGTTCACCCACCGTAATATTTTCTATCTTGAGAGAAGCCTCTAGTGAAACCTATGGCCCCCGGGTCTATTTTCCATCATATAAGTTTCCGATCTACAATTTTAGTTTCCTATTTACTTTCTTTGCAATCTTTTACTTTCTGTTCCATAAAAAATACCGAAAAATATTACTTTACCGTTTATCCATCTATATCAGATCTCACTTTGCAAATAACCATGAAGTGATTGACAACCCCTTTGTCGCGTTGGGTGTAATTGGTGTTTGTTTGTGCAGGTATTCGGTGGCTTGTTGTGTTGTCTCCTACTGGATTGATACCTTGGTTCTCACAAGCTGAGGGAAATACTTACTCTACTTTGCTGCATCACCCTTTCTTCTTCAAGGGAAAAACCAACGCAAGCTCAAGAGGTAGCAGGAAGAATTTCTGGCGCCGTTGCCGGGGAGATCTACGCCAAGCCGAGACATACCAAGTACCCATCATAAACTCTCATCCCTGACATTACATTATTTGCCATTCGCCTCTTGTTTTCATCTCCCCCACTTCTAAAACGATTTGCAAAAATATTTGCCATTTCTTCGTCCTTCTTCCGTTCGTCCTTCTGTTTGCTCGTGTTGCCGTGTGCCTTCTATTTGCTTGCATCTTCGCTTGCTAAAAATCTATTCGTATGGATCCTCATCCACTTGCTAATCTTTTTAAAGATCCAATTATGATGAACCAATTGCTAGTGAGTTGAGTGCACTAGATTATCGTTATGAGGTTTTGCTTGAAATTCGTGAATCTGAAAATTGTGATGAAGTGTTGAAAGAAGAAAATTATAAAGTGATTCACGATAGCTCCTTGAATGAAAATCATGATTGCAATGGTTTTACTATAAATTCTATTGATGTCAATTATGTTAATGATATGCAAAACCCTAAGCTTGGGGATGCTAATTTTGCTATGTCTACTACTTGTTGCAATGATCATGATTGGGGTGATTCTTCTTCTGATATTGAAATTTTATTTAAGCCCCATGATGAATATGAGATTGATAATAATGTTTGCGATAATATTGAAAGTGGGTTTGGAAGAGTGTCAACTTTATATCCCACTTATTTGTATAATGTTCAATCTTATGATGTTTTTGATAAAAGTGGGTTCAGAGAGGTCATGACTTTATTTTATGATAATCCCACTATTTCGAAAGAGTGTCAACTTTGCATGCATGTGGATCATGAAGAGAAAATTTTACGTGACAACTATATTGTTGAATTTGATTATGATCCTACATGTAATTATTATGAGAAAGGAAAATATGGTTGTAGAAATTTTCATGTCACTAAATTACCTCTCATTTTGTTGAAATTACTATTGTTTCTTTCTCCTTCCTTGCATATGCTAGTTTTTGCTTGTCTTGATAATTTATTTGCTTATATAATGCCTATGCATAGGAAGCATGTTAGACTTAAACTTGTTTGTCACATGTTTTATGATGCTCTCTTTGTGTTATAATTGCTATCTTTCATGTGAGCATCATTAAAATTATCAATGCCTAGCTAAGGCCATTAAACAATAGCGCTTGTCGGAAGGAAACCCAACTTTATTTTTGTTCTTTCTTTTTAGGTCATGTTTTGCAATAAGTAATTCATCTAGACTCTGGTTAGATGTGGTTTTATGTTTTAATTAGTGTTTGTGCCAAGTAAGACCTTTGGGATAGCTTACGGTGATAGTTGATTTGATGCTGCTGAAAAACAAAAACTTTTGTGCCCAGGAGATTAGTTTTCATTTTTAACAGAAGCGCGATAAAATACTGATTCTTTTTGCATAGGATTAATAAAAAACTACTAGTACTTTATAATTTCTCAGGATTTTTGGAGTTACAGAACTATTCGAAATATCCAGATTGCTACAGACTGTTCTGTTTTTGACAGATTTTGTTTTTCGCGTGTTGTTTGCTTATTTTGATGTATCTATGGCTAGTATCGGGGGGTATGAACCATGGAAAAGTTGGAATGCAGTAGATATTGCACCAATATAAATAAAGAATGAGTTCACAACAGTACCAAAAGTGGTGATTTATTTTCTTATACTAACGGAGCTTATGAGATTTTCTGTTGAAGTTTTGTGTTGAAGTTTTCAAGTTTTGGGTAAGGATTTTATGAAGTATGGAATAAGGAGTGGCAAGAGCCTTAGTTTAGGGATGCCCAAGGCACCCCAAGGTAATATTCAATGATGCCAAAGAGCCTAAGCTTTGGGGTGCCCCGGGAAGGCATCCCCTCTTTCGTCTTCATTTATCGGTAACTTTACTTGAGGCTATATTTTTATTCAGCACATGATATGTGTTTTGCTTGGAGCGTCTTGTATGATTTGAGTCTTTGCTTTTTAGTTTGAAACAATCATCCTTGCTGTACACACCTTTTGAGAGAGACACGCATGAATCGTGATTTATTAGAATAATCTATGTGCTTCACTTATATCTTTTGAGCTAGGCAAAATTGCTCTAGTGCTTCACTTATATCTTTTTAGAGCACAACGGTGGTTTTATTTTATAGAAATTGTTGAACTCTCATGCTTCACTTATATTATTTTGAGAGTCTTGAAAAACAGCATGGTAATTTTCTTTGGTTATAAAATTAGTCCTAATATGATAGGCATCCAAGAGGGATATAATAAAAACTTTCATATAAAGTGGATTGAATACTATGATAAGTTTGATTCCTTATGATTGTTTTGAGATATGAAGATGGTGATATTAGAGTCATGCTAGTGAGTAGTTGTAAATTTGAGAAATACTTGTGTTAAAGTTTGTGAGTCCCGTAGCATGCATGTATGGTGAACCGTTATGTGATGAAGTCGGAGCATGATTTATTTATTGATTGTATTCCTTATGAGTGGCGGTCAGGGACGAGCGATGGTCTTTTCCTACCAATCTATACCCCTAGGAGCATGCACGTATTACTTTGTTTCGATGACCAATAAATTTTTGCAATAAGTATGTGAGTTCTTTATGACTAATATTGAGTCCATGGATTATACGCACTCTCACCTTTCAGCCATTGCTAGCCTATCTTGTACCGCACAACTTTCACCGCTACCATAAACCCACCATATACCTTCATCAAAACAGCCACCATACCTACCTATTATGGCATTTCCATAGCCATTCCAAGATATTTTGCCATGCAACTTTTCACCATTCCGTTTATATGACACGCTCCATCATTGTCATATTGCTTTGCATGATCATGTAGTTGACATCGTATTTGTGGCAAAGCCACCGATCATAATTCTTTCATACATGTTGCTCTTGATTCATTGCACATCCCGGTACACCGCCGGAGGCATTCACATAGAGTCATATTTTGTTCTAAGTATCGAGATGTAATTCTTTAGTTGTAAGTAAATAGAAGTGTGATGATCTTCATTATTAGAGCATTGTCCATGTGAGGAAACGATGATGGAGACTATGATTCCCCCACAAGTCAGGATGAGACTCCGGACGAAGCAAAAAAGAGGCCAAAAAATGAGAGAAGGCCCAAATAAAAAAATGATAGAAAAGAGAGAAGGGGCAATGTTACTATCCTTTTACCACACTTGTGCTTCAAAGTAGCACCGTGATCTTCATGATAGAGAGTCTCCTATGATATCACTTTCATACACTAGTGGGAATTTTCATTATAAAACTTGGCTTGTATATTCCAATGATGGGCTTCCTCAAAATACCCTAGGTATTCGTGAGCAATCGAGTTGGATGCACACCCACTTAGTTTCTTTTTGAGCTTTTATAAACTTATAACTCTAGTGCATCCGTTGCATGGCAATCCCCGCTCACTCACATTGATATCTATTGATGGACATCTCCATAGCCCGTTGATACGCCTAGTTGATGTGAGACTATCTCCTTCCTTTTGTCTTCTCCACAACCACCTTCTATTCCACCTATAGTGCTATATCCATGGCTCACGCTCATGTATTGCGTGAAAGTTAAAAAAGTTTGAGAACATCAAAAGTATGAAACAATTGCTTGGCTTGTCATCGGGGTTGTGCATGATTTGAATATTTTGTGTTATGAATATGGAGCATAGCCATACTATATGATTTTGTAGGGATAAGCTTTCTTTGGCCATGCTATTTTGAGAAGACATAATTATTTTGTTAGTATGCTTGAAGTATTATTGTTTTTATGTCAATATTAAACTTTTGTTTTGAATCATACAGATCTGAACATTCATGCCACAATAAAGAAATTACATGGATAAATATGTTAGGTAGCATTCCACATCAATTTTTTTGTTTTTATCATTTACCTACTCGAGGACGAGCAGGAATTAAGCTTGGGGATGCCTAATACGTCTCCAACGTATCTATAATTTTTGATTGTTCCATGCTATTATATTTTCTGTTTTGGATGTTTTATATGCATTAATATGCTATTTTATATGATTTTTGGGACTAACCTATTAACCTAGAGACCAGTGCCAGTGCCAGTTTCTGTTTTTTCCTTGTTTTAGAGTTTCGCAGAAAAGGAATACCAAACGGAGTCCAAATGGAATGAAACTTTCTTGATGATTTTTCTTGGACCAGAAGACATCCAGAGGACTTGGAGTGCAAGTCGGAGAAGTAACGAGGCGGCCACAAGGTTGGAGGGCGCGCCCAGGGGGTAGGGCGCACCCCCACTCCTATGGGCCCCTTGTGACTCCACCGACCTATTTCTTCCGCCTATATATTCTCAAATACCCCGAAACCTTCCAGGAGAGCCACGAAACCACTTTTCCACCGCAGAAACCTTCTGTACCCGTGAGATCCCATCCAGGAGCCTTTTCCGGCATCCTGCTGGAGGGGGGTTCGATCATAGAGGGCTTCTACATCAACACCATTGCCTCTCCGATGAAGCGTGAGTAGTTTACCACAGACCTATGGGTCCATAGCTAGTAGCTAGATGACTTCTTCTCTCTCTTTGATTCTCAATACAAAGTTCTCCTCGATGTTCTTGGAGATCTATTCGGTGTAATACTTTTTTTTGCGGTGTGTTTGCCGAGATCCGATGAGGATTTATGATCATCTTATCTATGAATATTATTTGAATCTCCTCTGAATTCTTATATGCATGATTTGATATCTTTGCAAGTCTCTTTGAACTATCGATTTGGTTTAGCCAACTAGATTGGTTTTTCTTGCAATGGGAGAAGTGCTTAGCTTTGGGTTCAATCTCGCGGTGCTCGATCCTAGTGACAGAAGGGGAACTAACACATATTGTATTGTTGCCATTGAGGATAACAAGATGGGGTTTTCGTCATATTGCTTGAGTTAATCCCACTACATCATGTCATCTTACCTAATGCGTTACTCTGTTCTTATTAACTTAATACTCTAGATGCAGGCATCAGTCGATGTGTGGAGTAACAGTAGTAGATGCAGAATCATTTCGGTCTATTTGACATGGACGTGATGCCTATATTCATGATCATTGCCTTATATATCGTCATAATTTTGCGCTTTTCTATCAATTGCTCGGCAGTAATTTGTTCACCCACCGTAATATTTTCTATCTTGAGAGAAGCCTCTAGTGAAACCTATGGCCCCCGGGTCTATTTTCCATCATATAAGTTTCCGATCTACAATTTTAGTTTCCTATTTACTTTCTTTGCAATCTTTTACTTTCGTTCCATAAACCAAAAATACCAAAAAATATTACTTTACCATTTGTCCATCTATATCAGATCTCACTTTACAAATAACCGTGAAGGGATTGACAACCCCTTTGTCGCGTTGGGTGCAGGTTGGTGTTTGTTTGTGCAGGTATTCAGTGGCTTTTTGCGTTGTCTCCTACTAGATCGATACCTTGGTTCTCAAAAGCTGAGGGAAATACTTACTCTACTTTGCTGCATCACCCTTTCCTCTTCAAGGGAAAAACGAACGCAAGCTCAAGAGGTAGCAAGGCATGCGGTGGCTCACCATTCGTCCACCTCGTAGATCGTGACATCGAGCCTGATGAGTCCCGCTACGGCTTGTTTGATCCATCATCTGATCACTCAGGTATGCCTTCTGAGTGCGAAAGCAATGACATGGCAGTGGAAGTCCTCATGATTGGCTCCAAGCGCAGCCCACCAGGATTTCCCCATGGCGGGGGTGAAAGCGGCGGTCCGTCGCATGCCAACGATGAGTACTACCCGCAGGCCCTCATTGCGGAACAAAGAGAAGGGCTGCAGCGCAGGAATGAGCAAGTCCTTCAGACCCCCATCGCAAGGGAGACTGCCGAGGCCCAGACTTTGGAAGCCGCGCGCATAGCCACTCTGGCTGAACGCGCGCACCTAGAGGATCTCTAGAAGTCACTCAAAGGCCACGGTCAGTTTGCTCCTCGACATCACCGTGATGACTGCCGTTGAGTGCCGTCGCCCCTTCCGAGGGGCGGTTCATATGTGCCCCGGCGTTACGACGACAGGCGCCCTTACGGCGACAAGCGGAGAGGGCCAACCGATCCTCGAGATCCTGGATTCAATGCAAGGTCAGTCCTCGTGCAAAATCTGGTTGACAGAGGTAGCGCTCATCGTGAAGGTTTGGATAGAGATCGTCTTAGTGGAAGTGGTGTGTTTGTCTCCGGGCCCTAGTGTTTCAGCAGGGCCATTCGAGCTATAGAGATACCACCCAACTTTAGGTGGCCATAGGGGTGAATAAGTTCACTGGCGAGTCAAAGCTAGATACATGGTTGGAAGATTACCAGGTGGCTATGCAGATTGGCGGCCGCAATGATTATGTTGCCATGAAGCATTTTCCTTTGATGTTAGAAGGATCGGCCCGGGCATGGTTGAACCAGTTGGCTCCGGCCAGCATATGTTGTTTGGAAGATTTGGCCCGAGTGTTCATCAAGACATTTGAAGGCACTTGCTAGCACCCCGCCAGGTTGACTGAATTGCAACACTGCGTCTTGAAGCCGAATGAAACTTTGAGATATTACATACAATGTTTTACAACACTTCACCATGTGGTGGAAAATGTCACAGAGCACCAAGCAGTCCGTGCCTTCAAAGAAGGCGTCCGATACAGAGAGCTCATCCTGAAATTTGTGTGATCTGGGTCCCTGACCATGAACTGAATGATGGAGATTGCCACTCGATACGCGAATGGCGAAGAAGAAGACCGCCTCTGCAGCGGCAAAGGAAAAGCCAATGAGCATGACCCCAACAAAGCCAATCCCAGTCAGAAACAGAAGCACAAAGCTGAAGCCGCTGGTCAAGCCAAAGCGCCCGCCGTTGCTACTCAAAGCAAGTCCAAAGGGAAGGACTGAGAGTAGTGGATTCCTAAGAAGAAGAGAGATCAGTCGGGGCAAGACGTTCTTGATCTGTCGTGTTCCATACACACAAAGAATGATGAGGAGGGTAACTTGATTTTACCCAAGCATACCACTCGGCTGTGCAGGTTTATGATCCAACAGTTTCGCGACGGCCAGTCAAGTGAAAAGACCCCCGAGGATGACGAAGAGGAGAAGGCCAAAGATTACCCCAAGGTTAATGCCACTATGGTGATTTTCGCTGACGTTGAGAGCAAAATCCAACTGAAAGTCATTAACCGAGAGGTGAATATGGCCATTCCAGCAATCACGACATATCTCAAGTGGTCGAAGACTCCCATAACCTTTGATCAATCGGATCACCCAACTCATGTTGCTACCCCTGGGCGGAAAGAGCTAGTGGTGGATCCATTTGTGGGTGGCACTCGGTTGCGTAAGGTCCTTATGGATGGTGGGAGTGGTTTGAACATACTCTACGCTGAGACCCTGAAGGGAATGGGCATTCCGATCTCCCGACTCTGTGAGAGCAACATGCAGTTCCACGGAGTCATTCGAGGGAAGAAGGCAAATCACTCGGTCAGATTGCTCTGGATGTGGTTTTTGGTGACTCGAAGAATTTTTTCGGAATGATAAACTGATGTTTGAAGTGGTGGACTTTCACAGTGCCTATCATGCTATCCTCGCCGACCAGCTTATGCGTGTTTCATGGCCCGTCCATGCTACATTTACCTCAAGCTGAAGATGCCCGAACCCAAGGGCGTAATCATGATTACAGGGAATAGGCAAAGAGTCAAGGAGTGCCTTCAGCAAGGATCCAAAATCACTGATGAGCAGATGGCCATGGTGGAACTAGAAGAGTACAATAGAAATGCGAACCCGAATGATTTACTCTGATCCAAGAAACCAGCTTCTGAATCTGCTTTCCAGTTGGCGGGCAAGACAAAGCAAGTTCACATTCACCCAGAAGATCCTGCAGCCGCTTCGACGAACATCTCCACGACACTCGACAGCAAATAGGAAGCCGCACTCACCTAGTTCCTCCGTGAGAACCGAGACATCTTCGCATGGAAGTCGTCTGACATGTCGGGTGTACCCAGGGGACTGGCTGAGCACCGTTTGAGAGTTGATTCGAAAGCCAAACCTGTTAAGGAGCATCTCCATCATTCTGTGACGGAGAAGAGGAAGGCGATTGGTGAGGAAGTAGCTTGGCTCCTAGCAGCTGAGTTTATACGCGAGATATACCACTCTGAGTGGCTCGCCAATGCCGTCATGGTCACCAAGAAGGACAAGTCACTCCCTATGTCTATCAATTTCAAATATATCAATCGGGCATGTTCGAAAGATCATTTTCCGCTCCCCCGCATCGATCAAATAGTTGACTCGACTGCGGGATGCGAGCGTCTGTCTTTTCTTGATGCGTACTCTGGGTACCATCAAATCCGACTGTATGGGCCAGATGAAATAAAAACTTCCTTCATCACCCCTTTCGGGTGTTTCTGCTATGTCACCATGCCATTTGGTCTCAAAAACGCTGGTGCTACTTTCATGCGCATGATCTGGAAGTGTTTGCTCACTTAGATCAGTAGGAATACCGAGGCCTACATGGATGACATCATGAACAAGTAGCGCAAGGGTTCCGACCTCCTGATTGACCTCGCCGAAACCTTTACCAACTTACGGAGGTACGACATGAAGTTGAATTCGTCCAAGTGCACCTTTGGAGTGCCTGGAGGCAAGTTACTCGGTTTTCTCGTTTCCGAACGAGGAATAGATGTCAATCCCGAGAAAATCAGTGCAATTGTCCGAATGAAGCGCCCTGAGCACGTGCATGATGTCCATAAGCTTGATACGTCCATTTTGCATCATGCTTTTATATCAATATTTATTGCATTATGGAATGTTATTACATATTATGTCACAATACTTATGCCTTTTCCCTCTTATTTTACAAGGTTTACATGAAGAGGGAGAATGCCGGCAGGTGGAATTCTGGGCTGGAAAAGGAGCAAATATTAGAGACCTATTCTGCACAACTCCAAAAGTCCTGAAACTCCATGAAAGTAAGTTTTGGAATATATAAAAAATATTGGGCGAAGAAAGCACTAGACCACCCACCGTCCACGAGGGTGGGGGCGCGCCCTACCCCCCTGGGCGTGCCCCTGCCTCGTGGGCCCCCTGGCAGGCCTCTGGTGCCCATCTTTTACTATATGAAGCCTTTCGCCCTGGAAAAAATAAGAAGGAAGCTTTCAGGACGAAGCGCCGCCGTCTCGATGTGGAACCTTGGCGGTACCAATCTAGGGCTCCGGCAGAGCTGTTCTGCCGGGGAAACAATCCTCCGGGAGGGGGAAATCATCACCATCATCATCACCATCGATCCTCTCATCGGGAGGGGGTCAATCTCCATTGACATCTTCACCACCACCATCTCATCTCAAACCCTAGTTCATCTCTTGTATCCGATCTTTGTCTCAAAACCTCAGATTGGTACCCGTGGGTTGCTAGTAGTGTTGATTACTCCTTGTAGTTGATGCTAGTTGGTTTATTTGACAGAAGATTATATGTTCAGATCCTTTATGAATATTAATACTCCTATGATTATGAACATGAATATGATTTGTGAGTAGTTACATTTGTTCCTGAGGACATGGGAGAAGTCTTGCTATAAGTAGTCATGTGAATTTGGTATTCGTTCGATATTTTGATGAGATGTATGTTGTCTCTCCTCTAGTGGTGTCATGTGAATGTCGAATACATGACACTTCACCATTGTCTGGGCCTAGGGGAAGGCATTGGGAAGTAATAAGTAGATGATGGGTTGCTAGAGTGACAGAAACTTAAACCTTAGTTTATGCGTTGCTTCGTAAGGGGCTGATTTGGATCCGCGTGTTTCATGGTATGGTTAGGTTTACCTTAATACTTCTTTTGTAGTTGTGGATGCATGCAAGAGGGGTTAATCATAAGTGGGATGCTTGTCCAAGGTAGGGCAGTACCCAAGCACCGGTCCACCCACATATCAAATTATCAAAGTAATGAACGCGAATCATATGAGCGTGATGAAAACTAGCTTGACGATAATTCCCATGTGTCCTCGGGAGCCCTTTCCTTCATATAAGAGTTTGTCCAGGCTTGTCCTTTGCTACAAAAAGGATTGGGCCACCTTGCTGCACCTTGTTTACTTTTATTACTTGTTACCCGTTACGAATTACCTTATCACAAAACTATCTGTTATCGATAATTTCTGTGCTTGCAGAGAATACCTTACTGAAAACCGCTTGTCATTTCCTTCTGCTCCTCGTTGGGTTCGACACTCTTACTTATCGAAAGGACTACGATAGATCCCCTATACTTGCATCAAGACTCTTTTCTGGTGCCGTTGCCGGGGAGTGAAGCGCCTTTGGCAGGTGGAATTTGGTAAGGAAAATTTATATAGTGTGCTGAAATTTACTGTCACTTGTTACTACGGAAAGTAATCCTTTGAGGGGCTTGTTCGGGGTATCTTCACCCCAAACAGTAGAGCAAAGAGTTTCTCCTCAAACTACTGAACGTACTGAAAATGTTTACATTGAAATTCCTTCAAGTATGATAGAGAAACTGCTAGCTAATCCTTTTACAGGAGATGGAACATTACATGTCGATTTGCACCTAATCTATGTGGATGAAGTTTGTGGATTTTTTAAGCTTGCAGGTATGCCCGAGGATGTTATCAAGAAGAAGGTCTTCCCTTTATATTTGAATGGAAGGACATTGACATGGTTTAGGCTATGCGATGATATTGGATCATGGAACTACAACCGATTGAAATTGGAATTTCATCAGAAGTTTTATCCTATGCATCTGGTTCATCGTGATCGTAATTATATATATAATTTTTGGCCTCGCGAAGGAGAAAGTATCGCTCAAGCTTGGGGGAGGCTTAAGTCAATGTTATATTCATGCCCCAATCATGATCTCTCAAGAGAAGTTATTATTCAAAAAATTTATGCTCGGCTTTCTCTCAATAATCGCTTCATGCTCGATACTTCTTGTACGGGTTCTTTTATGATGAAGACTATTGAATTCAGATGGGATTTATTGGAAATAAGTAAACGCAACTCTGAAGATTGGAAACTCAACGAAGGTAAGGAGTTAGGTATAACACCTAAGTTTGATTGTGTTAAATCTTTTATGGATACTGATTCTTTTCGTGAATTTAGCACTAAATATGGACTTGACTCTGAGATAGCAGCTTCTTTCTGTGAATCATTTGCTACTCATGTTGATCTGCCTAAGGAGAAGTGGCTTAAATATCATCCTCCCATTAAAGTAAACGTAGTTGAACCTATTAAAGTTGAAGAAAATACTATCACTTATAATGTTGATCCCATTGTTCCTACCGCTTATATTGAGAAACCACCTTTCCCTGCTAGAATAAAGGATCATGCTAAAGCTTCAACTGTGGTTCATAAGAGTAATACTAGAACACCCACACCCCCTGAGAAAATTAAAGTTGAACCTAGTATTGCTATGGTTAAAGATCTCTTGGTCGATAATATTGATGGGCATGTTATTTACTTCTGTGATGAAGCTTCTAGAATTGCTAGACCCGATACTAAAAATAAACATAGACCTGTTGTAGGCATGCCTATTATTTCTGTTAAAATAGGAGATCACTGTTATCATGGCTTATGTGATATGGGTGCTAGTGCGAGTGCAATACCTCATTCTTTATACAAAGAAATTATGCATGATATTGCACCTGCTGAGATAGAAGATATTGATGTTACTATTAAGCTTGCCAATAGAGATACTATTTCACCAGTTGGGATTGTTAGAGATGTTGAAGTATTGTGTGGGAAAGTTAAATATCCTACTGATTTTCTTGTTCTTGGTTCCCCACAAGATGACTTTTGTCCCATTATATTTGGTAGACCCTTCTTGAATATTGTTAATGCTAAGATAGACTGAAAAAAGGATGTTGTTACTATTGGTTTAGGGGATATGTCTCATGATTTTAATTTTGCTAAATTTCATAGACAACCCCATGATAAATAATTGCCTAGTAAAGATGAAATTATTGGTCTTGCTTCTATTGCCATACCTCCTAATGATCCTTTAGAACAATATTTGCTAGACCATGAAAATGATGTTTAAGAATGAAAGAAGGGAAATAGATGAAGTATTCTTTAAACAGGGACCTATTTTGAAACACAACTTGCCTGTTGAAATTCTAGGGGATCCTCCTTCACCCAAGGGTGATCCTGTGTTTGAGCTTAAACCATTACCTGATACTCTTAAATATGCTTATCTTGATGAAAGGAAGATATATCCTATCATTATTAGTGATAACCTTTCAGAGCAGGAAGAAGAGAGATTATTGAAAACTCTGAAGAAGCACCGTGGTGCTATTGGATATACTCTTAATGATCTTAAGGGCATTAGTCCTACTCTATGCCAGCACAAAATAAAATTGGAGAAAGATGCTAAACCGGTTGTTGATCACCAACGACGGTTAAATCCTAAGATGAAAGAAGTGGTAAGAAATGAAATACTAAAGCTTCTGGAGGCAGATATAATTTATCATGTTGCTGATAGTCAATGGGTAAGTCATGTCCATTGTGTCCCTAAGAAGGGAGGTATTACTGTTGTTCCTAATGATAAAGATGAATTGATCCCACAAAGAATTGTTACAAGTTATAGAATGGTAATTGATTTTCGCAAATTGAATAAAGCTACTAGAAAAGATCATTACCCTTTACCTTTTATTGATCAAATGCTAGAAAGATTATCCAAACATACACATTTTTGCTTTCTAGATGGTTATTCTGGTTTCTCTCAAATACCTGTGTCAAAAGAGGATCAGGAAAAGACCACTTTTACTTGCCCTTTTGGTACTTTTGCTTATAGACGTATGCCTTTTGGTTTATGTAATGCACCTGCTACCTTTCAAAGATGCATGATGGCTATATTCTCTGACTTTTGTGAAAAGATTTGTGAGGTTTTCATGGACGACTTTTCCATCTACGGAACTTCTTTTGATGATTACTTAAGCAACCTTGATCGAGTTTTGCAGAGATGTGAAGAAACTAATCTTGTCTTGAATTGGGAAAAGTGCCACTTTATGGTTAATGAAGGTATTGTCTTGGGGCATAAAGTTTCTGAAAGAGGTATTGAAGTTGATAAAGCCAAGGTTGATGCTATTGAAAAGATGCCATGTCCCAAGGACATCAAAGGTATAAGAAGTTTCCTTGGTCATGCCGGTTTTTATAGGAGGTTCATTAAGGACTTCTCAAAAATTTCTCGGCCTCTGACTAATTTATTACAAAAAGATATACCATTTGTCTTTGATGATGATTGTGTAGAAGCATTTGAAATACTTAAGAAAGCATTGATCTCTGCACCTATTGTTCAGCCACCTGATTGGAATTTACCCTTTGAAATTATGTGTGATGCTAGTGATTATGCTGTAGGTGCTGTT
>NC_053025.1:618034544-618071355 GCF_003073215.2 Triticum urartu
TTCTCGTAGGGAGACGGGAGCGGATCCATAGTGGTGTGTTGATATGGTGAATATGTGGACTCGTGTGCGCCACCTCAAAAGAGTTACTTGCAGTCGTAGTTCAGGATAGCCACCGTGTCAAAGCTGGCTTGCTGCAGTCAAACTCCACCACCCCCTTTATTGACACTGATGCATATGTACCTAGTTCTGATGTAAGTCTTGCTGGGTACATTTGTACTCACGTTTGCCTATTTTATGTTTTGCAGAGAGACGTCCGTCTCGCTAGTAGTTCCGTGTGGACTTCGACGTTTATTTGGTTACCTCAGCTACGGTCTTGTGCCCTCGGCAGGATCTGGTAGATGCTCAGGCTTCTCAGCCTTCTTCATTTGTAGTTGTCTGTACTCAGACAAGTTAAGCTTCCGCATGTGCATGTTGCTTGTATGCTCTATATGTTGGGTCATGAGACCCATGTTTGTAATATCTCGCTCCTCGGAGCCTAATGAATAAATACTTTGAGTCGTAGAGTTATGTTGTGATGCCATGTTGTATTTACACATATCGAGCATATTGTGTGTATGATTGAACTGCTTGGTATGTGTGGGATCCGACAATCTAGTTGTTTATCCTTGGCAGCCTCTCTTATGAGGAAATGTAGTCTAGTGCTTCCTTGAGCCATAGTAGTCCGCTACAGCCTAGTTCACCGGAGTCCTGCTAACCTAGCACTACTGCTCAGGACACTTGACTGGCCGGCATGTCTTTCACTTTGTTCCTGTGTCTGTCCCTTCGGGGAAATGTCACGCGTTGACATCCAGAGTCCTGCCTAGCCTACTACAGCCCGGGTTACCGGAGTCCTGTTAGCCTAGTGCTACAGCCCGGATTCACACGCTGTTGACCGACATGCTCGGAGTTGATTCATGTATGCCTGTCCCCATGGGTTAGTGCCGCTTTGGGTTCACGACTAGCCATGTCGGCCCGGGTTCTTTGTCATATGGATGCTAGCGACATTATCATATACGTGAGACAAAAGGCGCAAACGGTCCCGGGCCAGGTAAGGTGGCACCCGTGGGAATACCGTGCGTGAGGCCGCAAAGTGATATGATGTGTTACATGCTAGATCGGTGTGACTTAGGATCGGGGTCCTGACACCCTAAAAGCCTAAGCTTTCATCATTTAGGGTTTCGATGCCGAGGCACCCTAAAAGCCTAAGCGTACATCATTTAGGTTCTCATCGACACCGAGGCATCCGGGGCAGCCAAGTTAAGTTTTCATCATTTAGGGTTTATCGATGCCGAGGCACCCTAAATGCTAAGTTAAGTTTTCATCATTTAGGGTTTATTGATGCCGAGGCACCCTAGGTTGGGCCTAATCACTTGGCACTAATCACTTGGCTCTATTGCCACCTATGGTTTAATACAGCAAGAATAAAGGGGCAGTTGATCCTACTTAATTAAGTACTAAGATACCCCGGCCCATGCATTAGTAGCAAGTACCTCATATGTCTGATTTTTTGCAAAGTCATGCTAAAATTCACGGAAAAATTCAGCATGACCTTTGCTGAAAGTAGGACATATGGAGTACCCGAATTTGCCGGAACGGAAGTTAATCGACATTCCGGCAAACTCAAGGGCCTTTCGAGGTACCTGCAAAATCATCATGACACGACGGTCGGAGACAAAAGCCAGCAAACTAGCACCACAATGTGCCTCTACTTTCATATGGATGAAAAGGCCACAGACCATATGGTCCTCTGCTTTCATATGGACAAAAATCAGCTCAACTTATGTGAGCTTCCATTCCAGATCTAATAGGTCACCCAACAAAAAATCATCAATAGTTTTAGCTGAAAAAAATCATGGATTGTTGTTAACTGAAAATTAGTGAAAGAAACTGTTGCTGATCATGGATTACTGTTAATTAAAAATAGAGCATCTGGCTTGTCTTATCATGTTCACTAAGTCCACAAAAGTGAATAGGTTCAGTAAACTTGAAGTACTCAACACTGAACATGGTTCAGAGCTCACTACACTACACTACATCGTGCAATGGTTCAGACCTCACTACACTAGAACAAGATCACTACACTACACTACACTACACTACACATGCTTAAACTCTAAACATAAACAAACACTAGCAATGCCAGACCAAGACTTTGCTGGAAAATTCTAAGAAGTATTTATGAGTTTTAGCTGACCTGAGGAACTCTGCAAGAATGGTTAGGTACCCCTGATAAAGGCAGTAAAATAGAAGGCAATGTAATATGTAAACTACCTTTGTTTCTAGGCAACAAGAGTTATCATCAGTTTAGTTTGGTTACACCTCAAAATTCAGTTTAAAATTTGTTCTTCTACTCAAATACAGAGCACTTTTCTGAATATGATGTTCCCATTCATCTAGCAATACAAAAAAACACAGAAATTGCAAGGTCTGGATTGAATGCTTTTGAGTTTATTAAGTACCTTCAGTTCTGAGCTTTAAATGTCAAAAGAGCTTCACAGAATCTTGAATCCTCCAAATCACTCTTAACAGTTCTGCATTGCACAAAGGCAGCAATGAGCCAATGATATCACTCCAAATCAGTGCATTGCCAAAACAGTGCTAAAATGTGTAGTATGCTAAAATGTGTAGTGTGCCAGATAGAGAATCTTTGCTATAATGTGTAGTGTGCCAAACTGAGAAACAATGCTAAAATTATACTAAATGTGTAGATGATTGCCCATGTGTGCCAAACTAGTGTACCATACATTGGCAAAATTTTACCAAATGTGTACAATGCCCATGTAGATGAATGCAAACTAGTGTGCCAAAATGTAAGCAGTGTCAAATCAGTTCCAAATTTGTGGGCATGTTTGGTTGCCATCCACACTTTTTCACACAAGTGTGGCATGCCATAGTTTTTTTGGTGGACAGATTGGTCGTCACACTTGTGGCAAAAGTTGGATAGCAGCCGAGTCTGTCACAAGTGGTATTTGACTAAAAAAGTGTGGCATTAATTCTAGTTATTTCTGTCAATGGAGTTTGAATAGATGGCAACTGCCATGTCTTAGATAATTAGGGGTTTGAATAGATGGAAATTGCCGTGTGTTTGCTCTAATGTAGATTTGTAAAAATGTCATGTGTAGCATATGTTGAACTACTTTGTCCAACAAAATATTTATCTTTCTAACAAATTAAAGTGCACTGGGTCATGGCCAATTTTGGAGGCGACAAGGAGGAGGAAGGGTGGAGAGGGAGGAAGGAGGAAGGAGGAGAGGTACCTGGGCAGGCGCGGCCGGTCGCCGGAGGGGTCGGGGTCGGGGTTGGGGTCGGGGTCGGCGGCGGCGTCGAAGGGATGCCTCGGTTGGTCGTGGGGAGGCCGGCGGCCACGGCGAGGTCGCGGAGGCGTCGGTGATGGAGGAGCTGCGGTGGTGGAGGCCGTGGGGGCGCGGGGGCGCCGGCAGCGGTTGCGGCGGCTAGGAACCCTAGCTGTCGCACTCGGGAGGGAGGTTGTCGCCGGCGGGGCCGCGGGGGGAGGGGGACAGCGAGGGCGCGGGCGCGGGCGGAGGGGGGACGGTGAGGGAGGTGGTCGGGTGCGGCGGGGGAAGCGAGCACGGCCGGGGACGACGAGCACGGCCAGGGAAGTGGTGGGCGGTGGTGGTCAGGCGCGGGTGAGACGAGGCAGGGGAGGGATTAGAGAGAAATGTGAGAGATTGGGGATTTTAGCTAGTGTGGGGGGAGGCTTAGCAATGGCGCACCACCCAGGGGTGCGCCATAAGTACGTCCATAGCAATGGCGCACCACCGAGGGGTGCGCCATAAGTAATTTAATCTAGCCCGACTTGTCAGGTTATAAACAACCTAACCCTATCTACAACAGACCCCACCCACTAGCCCGACTGGTCAATACGCAGCACACAGACCAAGAGGTCTTGGGTTCGATTCCCAGGCTCCCCAATATTTTTTTATGCTTTTTAAATCCTGTTTGATATTTATTTGTGTTTAAAAATGTTCAAACTTGTTTAAATAATAACAGTAATATTTTTTTATAAAAATAGTAATAATTTTTTAAAAAATATGTTCAAATTTGTTACTTGAAAATATCATCGGCGGCGGCGGTGGAGTGGGGGAGGGTGCGGGGAGTGCCCGTTGGCGGCGATGGAGCGGGGGGCCGGGTGCTCGTCGGCGGCGGTGGAGCGGGGGAGGGTTGCGGTGGGTCGTCGGCGGCGGTGGAGCTAGCTAGCGGGGGAGGGTGCGGGTGGGATTGAGATCGAGATGGAGGGGGAGTCGAGATCGAGATGGAGGGGGATCGAGATCAAGTGTCCTCATGAATTAAAAAAGTGCCCATGAAATTTAAAAATATTCATGATATCAAAAAGTGCCCATGAATACAATCGAGAAATGAAGACTACGATTTAAATACAATCGATCTTAGCTAGCTATCTGTTCACAATCTTCTTGCCCATCTTTTTCGCAAATGGAGTTCTTCTGTGGAATGGACGTCCTTTAGGTAGGGTGATCCTGCTTCTTCTTGTGGTGTGTGCTGCTACTTCATCGTCGTCGTCATGTTCGATCTTCGAGTCGCCGTATTTGTCGAAGTCTTGCTCATTGGCTACTCCATCCATTCCGATGATCTTCCTTTTGCCTCTCCTCACGACAACACGACTGGGCTTTTGCCACTTGGGAAGCCAGTACCCATGGCTCATTTTTCGCGGTGACGTTTGCGCCCGCGGTCTTGGATTTGGCTTCGGGTATAACCATGGTTCTGAAATACCGGTCTTCTTTTAGGACGCTCTTGGCCCATCTGACACGGAACATCGGGACCTTCTCTCCAGCGTAGCTCAGCTCCCAGATCTCCTTGATCCTTCCGTAGTATCTGTCCTTGTCGTTGCCGGTGTAGGATTCCATCGTTACCCTGGAGTTCTAATAACCATCGCTCTTCATGTCCTTGTCATCGGTGTAGAATGTGCAGCCGTTGATATCGTATGCCTCATAGGTCATCAGGTTGTGCTCGGCGCCCTGTGACAAGGCGAATATGAGTTGTTCTTCCGCAGAAGAATCCTCATGTAAAGGGTACGACAGAAGCTTCTGCTTGAACCAACGCGTGAAACATGAGTTGTGCTCTTTGAGTATATCTCCGTCCGTCCTCTGTTGGCCTCGGTCATTGTACGTCTTCTCAATAAAGGTTTTGTGCTCTACCACCCAAGGATAGACCACGTCTATGTGTTGTAGCGCGACTAGGTTTGCTCTTTCAAAGTCAGCGAGTCGACCCTCGAAGTCGACATGCATTTCACGGCGACCCTCACGGTGACCCCATCTAGCGAGCCTGCCGAGGTGCCTATTGACGGGCAGACCAACGGGGTTCTCAATGCCTAGATAATTCGTGCAGTAGGAGATGCACTCTTCGGTCAGAAAGCCCCTGGCTATACTTCCCTCTGGACGTGACATGTTGCGAACGTATCCTTTGATGACACCATTCATCCTTTCGAACGGCATCATGCTGTGCAGGTATGTTGGCCCGAGTTGGATGATATCCTCCACGATATGGACCAGCAGATGCACCATAACGTTGAAGAATGCGGGCGGGAAGTACATCTCAAGCTCGCATAGTATCACCACGATCTCTTCCTGTAGCCTTCTGAGTTGCCTCACGCCAATCGACTTCCGAGAGATGACGTCGAAAAAGTTGCATAGGCCAAATAGCGTTTCATGGACGTGCGCGTCCATGATCCCACGGATTGCAACTGGAAGTATTTGCGTCATCAGCACGTGACAGTCGTGAGACTTCATCCCGGTGAACTTCTGCTTCGCTGGGTCTAGGTATCTGCTTATCTTCCCCGTGTAACCGTAAGAGGCAGGTGAAAAACTGCTCGATCTCCTCCTAACTTAGAGTGAAGCACGCGGGAGGGTAGTCATTTCCGGTCTTCTTTGCCTTTTTGCCTTTGCGACAACTTTCTGTGTCCTGCTTCGCCTCATCATCATCATCATCATCATCATCATTAGCGTGAAGCTCCTGCCTGATGCCCATTGATTTCAAGTCTGCCCTTGCTTTCTGCCCATCTTTGGTCCTCTCTAGCATGTTGAGCAGGTTACCAAGCAGACTCTCGCACACGTTCTTCGTGATATGCATGACATCAAGGCTGTGAGGCACACGGTGGATCTTCCAGTATGGCAAGTCCCAGAAAACAGACCTCGTTTTCCATACCTTCAGCAGCGGCTCTGGCGCCTTTCGCTTCTTTCCCGGCTCTGGCGCCTTTTGCTTCTTTCCCGGCAGTGGGCAGTCTTTCCAATTTTTCAACAGCTTGTCTATTTCCTCGCCACTCCTCGTACACGGGCGTTTTCGGGGTTCGGTTTCACCATCGAACAGATCCTTGTGCTTCCTCCACGGGTCATCGTCGCGAAGCCACCTTCAATGTCCCATGAACACGGTTTTCGAAGACCCGGGATGTCTATCTAGCTGGCGATACGTTGTGTCATCCATGCACCTTACGCATCCAGAAAATCCGTGGACTACCTGCCCCGTGAGATATCCGTAACCGAGATAGTCGTGCACCGTCGTGAGCAGTGCGGCTCTCATAGGGAAATATTCTTTCTCTGCGGTGTCCCACGTATTGGCTGGCGTTTTCCACAGCGTGTCTAGCTCCTCCTTCAGCAGCCCCAGATACAGATTGATGTCGTTCCCTGGTTGTTTCGGCCCTTCAATTAGCATACTCATGTGAATGTACTTCCTCTTCATGCACAACCAGGGGGGAAGGTTGTACATCCACACAAACACAGGCCAGGTGCTATGTGTGCTTCTCTGGCTGCCAAACGGATTGACTCCATCGGTGCTCGCGCCCAGCACGATGTTCCTTGGATCCTTTTCAAATTCTGGGTATTCGAAGTTCAACGCTTGCCACTGGCTCGCATCCTTAGGGTGACTCAGCAACTTGTCTTTTTTATTTATCTCTGGATCATTTCCGTCATCTTCCCGCTTCTTCTCCTCCCTATCCGCGTGCGAACGCAGGAGCTTTGCTACCTTAGGGTCCGCGAAATACCGCTACAGACGAGGAGTGATCGGAAAGTACCACACCGATTTTCAAGGAGCTTTCTTCCTCTTCTTGTATCGAGTGACGCCGCACACCGGACATATGGTAGACTCCGCGTGCTCGTCCCGATAAATGATACAATTGTTCATGCACACATGGTATTTCACGTGCGGTAAATCCAGAGGACACACGATTTTCTTTGCCTCCTCGAAACTGGTCGGGCACTTGTTCCCCTTGGGAAGACGTTCGTGCCAGAATGACATGTTCTCGTCGAAGCATGCGTCGGTCATTTTGTGTTTTACCTTCATCTCCAGAGCCATGAGCGTTACTTCCAGGCGGATATCCTCGGGCCTGCATCCTTCATACAATGGAGTAACCGCGTCTATCTCTAGTTGATCCAGCTTGGCTTTCTCTCGGGCGGCAGCTCTTGCGTTATCCGTCTGCTTGAGAAGCAGCTCTTGAATATGAGGGTCCTGCACCCAGCCTCCATCGTCGTCGGCTCCGGCATCTTCATCTTCATGATCATGCCCTTCGTCTTGATCTTCCTCATCATCATGTACGACATCTTCTACATGATGACTATGTACAGCATCACCGTCGTGATCATGTCCTGGAGATTCTTCGTCTTCTCGCCCGCCCTCGCCGCTGTGGTACTTGTCTTGTTGCCCTTCCTCATTTCTTGCCAGGCCCCGGCTATGGACGACTTCATAGTCATCTTCATCACCTTGCCACCGATAGCCATCCATGAAACCACGCAAGAGCAAGTGGTCCCGCACCTGCCCAGAATCCGGGTCCGCAATAAGGCTCTTCAGCTTGCATCTTCGACACGGACATCTTATCTCCGTCTCGTTCTTTTGAAGCATCTTGGCCTTCGCGGAGCTCAAAAACCTATTCAAGGTGCCTTCAGTCATCGTGCGGACAATGGTCGCCTGCAGGGTAGAGCAAAACGATATATTAGAACCAAGAAAATTTTTGGCATGACCTTCCCTAAAAATAGGACCAAAAAGAATGCATAGTGCCAAAATTCTCGCTGAAACGGAAATGAATCAAAACATTCCAGCAAAATATTGGCAACTATCGCATTTCAAATACCGGTACCTTCAAACACAAACATATATGCAACACCACAAACATACATAGATCTAGCTAGGCCACAAAAAGTGCATGTGCACGTTGTTGGAGCGAACTAGGGAGAAAAAAAGTAGATCTACATCATGAAGATAGCTTTCCCTTACTTACCTATCAAAAAAAGGTAATTTCACCACTTAATTTTGATGAATCTATGGTGGAAATGAGGTGAGGAGGAGGAGATGGCCGAAAGCTTGGAGAAGGAGGTGGAGGGAATGAAGTGGGGAAAGTGAGTGGGTAGGTGTGGGGCTGTCCAAAATATCTTGTTGGGGTCCCAGGTTACTAATGGCGCACCACTAGCAAATGCGCCATTAGTAACCCTGTTTACTAATGGCGCACCAGCAGGTGGTGCGCCATTACTAATTTTGCAAAAAAGTAAAAAAATAAATAAATAAATAAATATATATATACTAATGGCACATCTTCTCAGAGTGCGCCATTACTAGTTTAAACTAGTAATGGCGCACTGTGAGAAGATGCGCCATTAGTAGTTTTGCAAAAAAAAGAATAAATTTTTTTTGCAGTAATGGCACACTGTCTGCTTGGTGCGCCATTAGTAGTTAGAACTAGTAATGGCGCATTGTAGACCTGATGCGCCATTAGTATGTATGGAGAAATGGAAAAAAATTCATACTAGTGGCGCACCCTATTTTTGGTGCGCCATTAGTGTCTTCCACACTAATGGAGCATCACAAACAGGTGCGCCATTAGTATATAGTAGTGGCGCACTACTTTCCTGGTGCGCCATTATTATCAATCCTATCTATAGCCCTTTTCCTAGTAGTGTCATCACAGCCTAAGGAATCACATTCGTAGTAGCTACAGGCTGAGGAATTTCAGTTTCTGCTTCAGTAGCAGCCTGGGTCTTCAATTCTTCATCAACATTAACATCAGCACTAGTGGCTAGAATTTCTACAGGAATGGAAGGAGTGGTGTGATGTTTTTCAGAACCCATTTGAACTTTAGTGTGCACAGGGACTAAGGGATTTGTTGAAGTGGCATGAACAAAGAAGAGTTGGGGTGTTGACTTTCCCAAAAGTCATCATTCATCATAGGTGTGGTGCTCCCAATGTCCACGTCTTCATCTTCTTCACTTAATTCTTCAATGCCTGCCTCTTCAGCTGTGAACTGAGGCACTGGCGATGAAACAACTGGAGTTGAAGGGATAACATCCACTTCAATGTCTTCGTCCAACTACTCTGAAGAAGTAGCAGAAGTAATGTCTTCATCACATCTTCTTGGGATCTCATAATCTTCACCAAAAGGAATTAGTTCCTTTGATGGCATACTGGAGACAGGAAAAACATCAATGGGATTCTCAAAAGAGCTTGTCAATGTCTTCATCTTCTTCGAGGGTGAAGAATCTGATGAAGTTGATGCTTTCCTTTTCTTCACTGCTGCTCGTTGTGCAGCCTTAGTTTTCTTTGCTTCTAATGCAGAAGGAAGAGCTGGACTTGGTGTTGGTGCAGGAGGAGCAGAGGAAATTGGTACATTTACCTCAGGCGCAACTGATGCAGTTGGCCTGGTTGGTTCAGTTTCTTCAGGCTCTACGGTTGATGGCTCAACTAGCCTGGATTGTTTCTCAGGCGCAACACTAGTGGTTGCCCTAACATTTTCATCAGCGGCTGGAATGGAGTCATCAGCCGTGGTACTAGCAGTTTCATCAGCTGCCTGATTTTCATCAGCGGTGTTGGCATGTTCTTCTGTCGGCTGAGCAGATGCTTCAGCTTGAGGAGGTTCATGTTGCGTTGGGGCTGCAACAATGGTGGTGAATCCTTCAGCCAACTTGAAAAATCTGACCTTGGCTCCTAGCCAATTAGTGCGGTAGACGTTGAATTCATCACTGAGTCCTTTGATCTTAGTTTGTATAGCAATGAGTTCATCATATGTCATGTTGACAACATTTTTCTTCAGCATGCGCTCTTTTCTGCATTGAGCTTTCTTCAGCTGCCTGGCCTTCTCATATTTCCATTTCTCTTCGCCTATGAAGGCGGTCAACATGTGACTTTGGCCAGGAGTGAGCTTGAAGTCTGGCACAGGCGTGTTGGGGTGCGTGTGCCAGAGATCAATATACTCAAGGATCAATTTTGGATCCAGCAGGAGAGGAACTTCACTTCCTTTGGCTCTAGCGGCCTTTTGCTGTCTATCTCTCATGATTTCGGCAAGTTCTTCATCATCAGCTTCGTCATCACTAGATGGTACTTGGAAGGCAACCTGCTTCTTGTGAGGACTTGGTCTAGTGCCTCGTCCAGCAGTGGCCTTGGTCTTCAGCAAAGTAGGTCCTGTTGAGGAATTTGGAGGAGCTGAAGAACTTATAGAGGCTCCTGAAGAAATTAATTTTCCTGTGGTCCTTTGACACGAGGCAAGATGCACAGGTGCTGAGGACTTTGCCGGAGGAGCTGAGGACTTTAGAGGACCAGGAGCAGCACGAGGAATTGGCTATGAGGGCTTTGCAGAACTAGGCCGTGAGGGCATTGAATCAGAAGAATTGGGCTTGTGAGCGGGATTCTTGGGCATAGCCTTCTTAGGCTTGCTAGCAGAGGCCTCCGTAGTGGCAGCAGCAGAATCTTCGTTGAATTTCTTCACTGCCTCTGTTTCCATTTTGGCGAGTTTAGCTTGACGCTTGGCCCATTCAGCGGGAAATTCCTCACCTCTTATGATGCTAGAGGGATCAACAACTTGGCCAGGTGCCAATGGAGGTCTTGGACATGGAGGGTGTACAGCGAATTTCTTCATGTACTTGGGAGTCACATAGCGATATTCCCTCCATTCTCTGGCCCATCTCCTCTCAATCTTCTGAATGAGCACTTTGCACTCATTCTTCGTTTCTTGAGGGGGTGTGCAGTATCCAGCATAAATGTCATCTGGTATTTCAAAAGCAGTGTTGAATTCCAACTTCTTCCCTCCCTTCTGAGGTTTCTTGTCGCCAGCCATTTTCTTCAGCTGAGGAATCTGAACAACAGAATTGGCACCAATTTCCGGATTATCCATGAGTTAATTATACGATACGCATCAAACAATTTCACATTCATAATACTCGATCCAACAAAAAGAACCTCAAAGAGTGCCCCGAGATTTATATCAGAGAAACAAGGACGAAAACGTGCATCAACCCCTATGCATAGATTACCCCAATGTCACCTCAGGAATCCGCGAGTTGAGTGCCAAAACATATATCAAATGAATCAATATAATACCCCATTGTCACCGCGGGTATTCATAGCAACACATACATCAGGTGTTCTCAAATCCATGAAAGTATTCAATATGATAATAATGAAATCTCAAAGGGAAAACTCAATTCGCAACAAAATAGAGAGGAAAACACCATATGATCCAACTACATTAACAAAGCCTGCGATACATCAAGATCGTGACATCTCACGAACACGAGAGAGAGAGAGAGAGAGAGAGATTAAACACATAGCTACTGGAACAAACCCTCAGCCCCGAGGGTGGACTACTTCCTCCTCAAGGCTATAGAGCCGAAACGGGGTATAGATTGGTTTTTCATGGCTACAGAGCAGGCTTACGGTGGTGGAACTTATGATCTATTGACTACCCTAGGGTTTTTGGAATATTTGCGAATTTATAGGGCGAAGAGGTGGTGTGGAAGGACAACGAGGTGGGAGGGCCAGGCGCGCCCTAGTGGGCTGTGCCCCCCTCGGGGCTCCCCTCTAGCACTTCTTTGACCCACTGGATGTCTTCTGGTCCAAAAAAATTTCAAAAAGTTTCACAGCGTTTGGACACCATTTGGTATTGATTTTTTGTGATGTAAAGAATAAGCAAAAAAGAGCAACTGGCACTGGGCACTATGTCAATAGGTTAGTCCCAAAACATGATATAAAGTTGCTATAAAACGATTGTAAAACATGCAAGAATGATAATATAACAACATGAATACTTCATAAATTATAGATACGTTGGAGACGTATCAATCACCTTGTGGAATGTGAATTTGGTAATAGCCACTCTTAAGATCATTTTTTGAATAAATGGTGGCGACGCTAAGCTCATCTAGCATATCGTCAAGCACTAGTAGAAAAGGGGGCTATGGTTCAGGCCAGGGCAGCCCATTAGTCCCGGTTCAGACCAGAACCGGGACCAATGGGGGCATTGGTCCCGGTTCGTGAGCCCAGGGGGCCGGCCGGGCCACGTGGGCCATTGGTCCCAGTTCGTCTGGACCTTTTGGTCCCGGTTGGTGGGATGAACCGGGACTAATGGGCCTGGCTCCTGGCCCACCACTATTGGTCCCGGTTGGTGGCCTGAACCGGGACCAAAGGGACCCCTTTAGTACCGGCTCATGCCAAGAACCGGGACTAAATGGTCGGTCCTCGTTGCGATTCACAGTTTAGTCCCACCTCGCCAACCGAAGGCCGCCCACACTGGTTTGTAAGACCGTCCCTCTATGCATTGTTGAGCTCCTCTCAAAATGAAAATAGATGCCCCTATACAGGAAATTTGACTTTAATTCATAATTAATTTCTCTAAAATTCATGGAAATTGATTATGAATTGAGGTTGAATTTTCTCTATAGGCGCATCTATGTTCATTTTTTTAGTAATTTTAATCACAAACTTGAGATTCACACAAATTTTAAAAAACTGAAATTTAAACTATTCAAATTTTAAAGCTAATGGCACTAACAGAAAGTTTATAATTTTTGTGACCTAAAAGAAAAAAGAAATCACTAAAAAACTATAAGTATTTAGTTCTAAGTAGAAATGAAAAACTAATGGCACTAGTTGTGTTAATCACAAACTTGAGATTCACACAAATTTCAAAGAATTCAAATTTTAACTATTCTAATTTGAAAACTAATGGCACTAGTTGTGTTAATCACAAACTTGAGATTGACACAAATTTCAAAGAATTCAAATTATAACTATTCTAAATTGAAAACTAATGGCACTAGTAATTTTAATCACAAACTTGAGATTCACACAAATTTCAAAGAATTCAAATTATAACTATTCTAATTTGAAAACTAGAATCACTAACAGAAAGTTTATAATTTTAAAGCCAATGGCACTAACAGAAAGTTTATAATTTTTGTGACCTAAAAGAAAAAAGAAATCACTAAAAAACTATAACTATTTAGTTCTAAGTTGAAATGAAAAAGTAATGGCACTAGTAAAGTTAATCACAAACTTGAGATTCACACAAATTTCAAAGAATTCAAATTTTAACTATTCTAATTTGACACTAATGGCACTATTAAAGTTAATCACAAACTTGAGATTCACACAAATTTCAAAGAATTCAAATTTTAACTATTCTAATTTGACACTAATGGCACTAACAGAAAGTTTATAATTTTTGTGACCTACAATAAAAAAGAAATCACTACAAAACTATAAGTATTTAGTTCTAAGTAGAAACAAAAAAATAAATAGAAAAACAGAAAAAATGCCACCTACTGGGCCAGCACGGCCTGAATACGACTGGAAACCCAACCATGGGCCAGGATCCAGGCCCGCAGGAGGCCCAGTAGGCCCACATGCATTGCAGTGTCCAATTAGGCCCATAAGCCTGCATTTTAGAGGAGTTCGAGAGGGAAGAGGCAGCGGACCTTATAAACAGGTCCTGGTCGTTCTCAACTAGCGAGGTGGGACTAAACTCCCACCACCGCGCCAGCGCAAGGCCATTGGTCCCGGTTGGTGGCACCAACCGGGACTAAAGGGGGGAATTGGTCCCGGTTCGTGACAGAAACCGGGACTAGTTGCCCCCTTTAGTCCGGTTGGTGCCACCAACCGGGACCAATGGCCTTCGCTTCCCGCCCTTAGGGCTGCCGAAAACTGGCCTTTGGTCCCGGTTGGTGGCATCAACCGGGACTAAAAGGGGGCATTAGTCCCGGTTTCTGTCACGAACCGGGACCAATGCCTTAGCTATATAAGCAACACTTAGGAAATTTTCACCATTTCCCTCGCCAGTTGCCCCGACGACGCCGAGCTCATCGCGACGCTGCTAGGCTGCCCCGACGCCGTCCGACGCCCCTGCCGTCGTCCGCCGCCCCGAGCGGGCCTTCGCCGTCCCCGAGCCTAGCTTCTTCCTCGTCGCCGACGCCATCTCGCGGTGAGCGCCGCCCCGTTCCTTGCCGGCGCCCCTGCCGTCGTCCGCCGCCGCGCGCCGCCGTCGCGCCGCCGCCCCTGCCCTTCGCTGCCGCCGCGCGCCATCCCTGCCTTGCGCGGCCGCCCCTGCCCTTCACGGCCGCTGCACGCCGTGGCCGCCCCGTGCCCCCCTGATCTTGAGTTGTTAATTTAGTGTGTAGTTAATTTAGATGCGTAGTTTAGATTTTGTTCATAGATTTTTTATGATTTTTTCTGTTGTAATTTGTTCATAGATTTTTTATGATTTTTTCTGTTGTACTTTTGTTCATAGAATTTTTATGATTTTTTTGTTCATAGAATTATCTTTGTCAATTTACGTATATGTTCATATTTAGAAGAAAAAGAAGGAGAAAAAAAAGGAAAATAAGAAGAGGAAGAAGGAGAAGAAGAAGAAGAATAAGAAGAAGAGGAGAGGAATAACAGAAGAAATAAATAAGAAGATGAAAAAGAAGAAAAATAGAGGAGAAGAAGAAGGAATAATAGAGGAGAAGAAGAAGATCCTCTATTATTCCTTCTTCTTCTCCTCTTTTTTTCTTCTTTTTCATCTTCTTATTTATTTCTTCTTCTCCTCTTTTTTTTCTTCTTCTTCCTCTTCTTATTTTTGTTATCGGGTATGTCGTTGTCGATATACCCCCCCTCCCCGATAACTTTTAGTAATTAGTACTACTTAGAAAGTGTTTAATGGACTTAGTTAGAACTAGGGCAACTTGTTTATTTTTAGTAAGTACTACATTATTCTATTTATACTAAGTGCTTAGTAGTTGAACTAGTTGATTTAATAAAACTGGTTTATTTGACTATAGACGTAGTTTATTTTTAGCAAGAAAATTAATAGAACTAGTTTATTTTTTTAGTTAAAGCAATTATTCCCGCATCGACGTGGACGATGCCTATCCCGCATCCTCATCGTCGAGTCGGTGGAGGACGACACCTGCTTGACCAGATGGGCCATGTCCGGGACTCGGCTCCGCCAGGGTGGTACTGGGAGGCGCTACCTTCCGGGGGGCGTAGCTTGGTGAGGAGACAGCCCGTCGTTGACCCGATCCTTGTTTGGTGGCGGTCGCGTGGGCCAGTGACGGTGCCGAGGCTTCCAGACACCGTGGAGGTGGTACGTCACCGTGTCAGCGAGGAGGATGAGCACGTCCGTCGCTACATGGTTGCGTTGGAGGGCAGGTTCGAGAATACCTGGCAGGTTCTTCAGGGATCTCACTGGAGCTATGATCATGTCATGGTTCCTTCCCTTTGGGTGTCCACCGCCCGCGCCGATACCCGTCGGGCGCTACGGTTCTAGCTGTACTGGCGATATGTATGACATATAGTATTCGACGTCTATTAGTGATAATATTCGATGTACGGACACATGGAGATGATGTAGTTTTTCTTATAATTGAAGGCATCCTAATTTGAATACTACTTTATTTTGCGATTTTGATTTTTCTTATTGAATGCTCAAATTGGAGAGCAGTATGCAAGGCATATGCATATGATTAGTTGAATAATAATGATCTAATTTAGTCTTTGAATTATGAACGTATAGGAAATGTCATCATCGGACGACGAAAGTCTCCCGGGGGAGTGCGACTGGTGCCACGACGATCGAGGTGAGTGCGACAGGCCTCACCTGGACGATGGTCGGCGCTTCAGCATTAAGCTCGAGGAGACCTTCGAAGTTGAAATGGTACGCGACGATGACAAGTGTTGTTTTCATAATTAAGCATGGCTTCAACTATTTCAACGTGTAATTTTCATCTTTTACAATTCGAGTATAGTTTATCCCATGCCATGCAAGACGCTATATCTTGGAGAGGATGGATTTTGAAGACCATGAAAATTTTGAAACGAAGAAAATTCACCTAAGGACCCATCATGATGTGGATTTTGAAGTAAAGTTGTATAATGCTGAGAGCGTAACCCATTTTGGTTGCAAAAATTGGGAAGCACTTTGCAAATTGTATGGTTTTGATGAGGGTATGCTTGTCACCATGGATCTTGGTGATCCTGAAATGGAGCAAGACAATATGGACATTTGGGTCCTTGTTGATACTCCTCCAGTTCTACCGCTATGTGAGTTTCTCAAACATAGTTAATTATTAATAGAAATTATATATTGTTCATTTCAAAATAGTTGACAGCTTATTTCCATTGACAGCTTATTTTGAAGTATCAAAGAATGTGCAGAAGATGGTAGATAGAACTTACTACACCGATGGCACTGAGTTAACTTACAATATCTACAATCGAACTCCTCAACATTATGGTCAATACGTGCCACTAGTGCACGTGTTGAACTACGGTAACTACCATGGAGATACCCTGGTAAGTTTTTTTACTATTACGACATTGTGTGCCTCATTTGATGTATCATTGCTAACTTCGAAGTTATTACTATGTTTTTCAACAACTTATCCCAGAGGATTGTGTGCCTCATTTGATGTATCAGAATGGCGGCAGCCTTCGTGTTTTGAACATATATCCAGGTCATCCTACGAATCTCAACTGTCCATACCGGATTTCTAAAACAAGTGGAGACATGACAATCAAAGGATGGAAAAAATGTATGGACAGTCCTAAGGAGCTCCTTGGAAGCAAAAGGAAGCGAGGCGCAAGAATTGGAGACAGGATGATCTCCATTCTTCATAATGGAGAGTAAGGGTCTATATTGTTTTATGCTATTTTACCTTAAGTGTGTTTAGGTCCGATCCTACCTGATACTGATGATCATGTGCTACGAACAATTATGTAGGGTTGGGTTCGATGACTATGAGGATGATGATCATATGACTTATTATTAATAACGAGTAGAAGTTGTATGATGATGCTTGATTAATTAGTAGGACTTGTTATTATATATGATGATGTATGATGCGAGTATGCATGAGTTATTATATATATATATATCTGCGGGTGAAATGAACATATGTATAGTAGTCCTTGCAAGGACTACATATAAGAGAGGACACTTCTCTCTATTAGCTAGCTAATAACAACCTAAAAACAACACCCTAAACCCCTAAAACAACCACTTTTTTTTAAAAAAAAAAAACCTCCTGCTGACGCGTGGAAGCCTTTTGGTCCCGGTTTATGTTATCAACCGGGACCAAAGGCCCCCCTGCCTAGGCTGCCGGCAGTGGCCACGTGGAGGCCCATCTGTCCCGGTTCTGGTTTGAACCGAGACTGAAGGGTGAGGGTATTAGTAACGACCCTTTAGTCCCGGTTCTGGAACCGGGACTAAAGGCCCTTATGAACCGGGACAAAAGGCCGGTTTTCTACTAGTGAAGGCGTGGAATGGGATGCCTATAGCGAACGGTGATAGTACTTATGGGACGGCAATCGGAACACATATGAAAACTACCATGTTTCTTAGGCACAAGAATAACTAGGACGGCACAAGGACTTAAACTTTCATGTACATGCCCTTTGTCAATGAGGTCTTATACTTGCCTTTGTATCTCCTTAGTTTCTTCGGGGTTGACGCGGTATGGAGCCTTGTTCAGTAGGGGTGCACCGGGGATGAGGTTGATGTGATGTTTGAGGCCGTGTACAGGAGGAAGGCCAGGAGGTAGCTCATCAGGGAAAACATCTGCGAACTCACGCAACAAATTATACAACACTAAAGGTAGATGTTGAGAAGTATTAGTTCTTGCCGCTTCATCTTTGCATGCTAGGGCATAGTGAAGAACACTGGAAGGTTTCTCACACACTTTTCTCATATATCTTTTGGTGGCTAGGAGGACTAGATTTTTCTTGTTGCTCATCGTGGAGGCACCCAATTCTGGCTTGTGGCGCTCACTCTCTTGGTGGTGGCTCACTCTCTCACTATTCTCATCATGATTGGTGGATGCTTGCTTGTGGGTGATCACTTCACATGGCGACATAGGTCGTAGCATGTACTATTTCCCCTTCATCTTTAAGCTATACTGATTTGTTCATCCTTTGTGGATGATGCCGCGGTCGAATTGTGAAGGTCTTCCTAAGAGATGGCACACAGACACAGGAAGCACATCCGACTCCAAGGTGTCTTCATATGCACCGATCTTGAAGGAAACTTACACGATGTGCTGCACTTGAATGGTGCCAGAGTCGCTAAGCCATTGGACCTTGTAGGGCGAGGATGCTTCATGTTGACCAATTGTAGCTTGGAACATAGCTCTTCACTTGCCAAATTGTGGCAACTACCTCCATCGAGGATGACCTTCATGGAACATCCCTTGATGCCCGCTTTGGTGTGGAATATGTGGCAATGTTGGTCTTCGTCGTGTTGGTGTTGAAGTGTCAAGCCTTGGAGACAACAAGAGCTGGGCTTGAATCATTATCACAAAGGACTTGATCATCTTCATCTTCATTCACTCGCCAGTGCATGGCCATGTTCTCAAGTACTTCCATTTCTTCCTCACTCATGGAGTCGTAGGAACCGTCGTCGTTGGCGATCATAGTGCACCGAGTGGGACACTCATATGTCTTGTGACCGCGGCCTTGACATGTGAAGCATTTGATAGAACTTGTCTTGACAGTCTCATCCGTTGGAGTGGCTTGAAGTTGCTTGTAGTAGGACGGCGACTTGTAGATGTCGAAGGTTTCTTGTAACTTGTCTTGTCGCCATTGCTTGGTGATGCTATAGTTGAGGTAGGAGGTGCCGAAGTCGTGGGAGCTTGGGTGTATGAGCCGTAGGTCTTGGAAGAGTACATGGCGTATATGTAGTCATCTTGCACTAGTCGCTCCGCCTTGGTCGCTTGGTGAACTAGCTCGAGTAGGTTGGAGTAGGGATGGAAATCTATCGTTCTCTTGATAGGATGGTTGAGTTCGTTGAACAAGCGAGCCATGGTTTGCTCGTCATCTTCCTTGACATCAGTCGTCTTCGTGCAATGGCAATCTCCATTTCCATGTAGTATTCTTCCACCGTCTTCGTGCCTTGCTTGAGTTGTTGCAACTTCTTGAAGATGACGAAACGAGATCTCATGACATCTTTCATTTGGTTCCAAGTTGTGATGGGGGTTTACCTTTCTCCCTTTGTCGCTCGATCACTTGTTCCCACCAAATCAGGATGTGGTCTTGAAACTCGAGGGAGGCCATGGCAATTTTCTTCTCCTCTTCATACTTAGAATATCTTGTCAACCTTCAATGCCCATGAGAGGTACTTGATACGTCTGCAACGTATCTATATTTTTATATTGTTCCATGCTATTATATTATCTGTTTTGAATGTATTATATGCATCAATACGGAATTTTATATTATTTTTGGGACTAGCCTATTAACCTAGAGCCCAGTGCCAGTTTCTATTTTTTCCTTGTTTTAGAGTTTCATACAAAAGTAATACCAAACGGAGTCCAAACGGAATAAAACTTTCCCAATGATATTTCTTGGACCAAAAGACATCCAGAGGACTTGGAGTGCATGTCAGGGAGCCAATGAGGTAGCCACAAGGACGGAGGACGCGCCCACGGGGGTAGGGCGCGCCCCCACCCTTGTGGGCCCCTCGTGATTTCACCGACGTATTTCTTCCGCCTATATATTCCAATATATATATATATATATAACAACAGGGGGAGGCATGAAAACACTTTTCCACCACCGCAACCTTCTGTACCCGTGAGATCCCATCTAGGGGCCTTTTCCGATGTCCTGCCGGAGGGGGATTCGATCACAGAGGGCTTCTACATCAACACCATTGCCCTTCCGGTGAAGCGTGAGTAGTTTACCACAGACCTACGGGTCCATAGCTAGTAGCTAGATGGCTTCTTCTCTCTCTTTGATTCTCAATACCATGTTCTCCTCGATGTTCTTGGAGATCTATTCGATGTAATACTTCTTTGCGGCGTGTTTACCGAGATCTGATGAATTGTGGATTTATGATCAACTTATCTATGAATATTATTTGAATCTCCTCTGAATTCTTATATGCCTGATTTTATATCTTTGCAAGTATCTTCGAACTATCGATTTGGTTTTGCCAACTAGATTGGTTTTTCTTGCAATGGGAGAAGTGCTTAGCTTTTGGTTCCATCTTGTGGTGTCCTTTCCCAGTGACAGTAGGGGCAGCAAGGCACGTATTGTATTGTTGCCATCGAGGATAAAAAGATGGGGTTTACATCATTTCGCTTGAGTTTATTCCTCTACATCATATCACCTTACTTAATGTGTTACTTTGTTCTTCATGAACTTAATACTCTAGATGTAGGCAGGAGTTAGTCTACTTGACACGGACGTGATGCCTATATTCATGATCATTGCCTTAGATATCGTCATAACTGTGCGCTTTTCTATCAATTGCCATCATATAATCTTCTACTTTCCATCATATAATATTCTATTTTCCATCATATAATCTTCTAGTTTCGATCTACTATTTTGCGATCTTTTACTTTCCGATCTATAAACCAAAAATACCAAAAATATTTACTTTACCATTTATCTATCTCTATCAGATCTCACCTTTGCAAGTAACTGTGAAGGGATTGCCAACCCCTTTATCGTGTTGGGTGCAAATTGTTGTTTGTTTGTGCAGGTATTCGGTGACTTGCGCGTTGTCTCCTACTGGATTGATACCTTGGTTCTCAAAACAGAGGGAAATACTTACTCTACTTTGCTGCATCATCCTTTCCTCTTCAAGGAAAAAACCAACGCAAGCTCAAGTAGTAGCAGGAAGAATTTCTCGCGCCGTTGCCAGGGAGATCTGCGCCAAGTCAAGGCATACGAAGTACCCATCATAAACTCTCATCTCTTACATTACATTCTTCGCCATTTGCCTCTTATTTTCCTGTTCCCCACTTCTAAAATGATCTTCAAAAAGATTCGCCTTTTCTTCGCCCATCTTCCGTTCGTCTTCTTCCCTTGCGTTTTCTGTGCTCGTGTGTTAGATCTTTTGTCTCATGGCTAGTCCTCCCATTATCGTGAGCAGTCCTGATAATGAAGTCCTCAGTTTCATAGAAAGAGAAGGAGAAAATTAAAAAGATGCTTGGTATAGAATTTGCAATGCTCAAAATAGATCTACTCGAAAGCAATCTACTATCGTTCTTCTTCGCAACTTTTATGTAGGCGTTTCTCCTTGGAATAGATATGTTCTACATACCATTACCAGAGGAAATTTTTGGGAAGCCATACTTTTGATTCTTATAATGCTATGATAGATTTGTTAGGGCCCCCACCTCTTTTTGTTAATGGAACTATTTTAACTTTAGAGCATGTGATGCAAAGACTTGATATTATTGAAAATAAAATTGCTACTGTTGAGTTGATTGAAAATTTGGATAAAAAGATTCATAATCAGATTACTCAATACAGATCTAAAGTCGGAGTTACTTTTAAAAAATTTAGGGAAATGGAACAAATAGTTAATGAGAAGATAGATCAAGATTCTTCTGGAATTGGCAAACTAGAAGATATTAATACCAACTTGGGTTCCGCTTTTTACTCCATCAAAACTACCAAGATTGCTAAGTTTTCTTATGTTCGTAAGAATAAGGGTGAATCTTCTAGTAAAGACAATGAAGATCTCAAACCAATAAGTATTCACCCCAATTTTCTCGATATCATTAAGGAACCAATTGTCACGAATGAATTTCTTGATTTCTTGCCTAGGAGTTTGATCATTGACAAAACAAAAAATTCTCCTAAGAGTTATAAGTGTGTAATTGAAGAATTTCATTCCAAAGATGATAATACTTAGATCTATTTGTGTTTTATGCCCAGCTAAAGGCGTTAAACAACAACACTTGTTGGGAGGCAACCCAATTTAATTTTGTTTTTGCTTTTTAGGTTCCGTTTTGCATTAAATAATTTATCTAGCCTCTGGTTAGATGTAGTCTTTTATGTTTTATTTCGTGTTTGTGCCAAGTAAAACCTTTGGGATAGTTTACTGTGACAGTTGATTTGATCTTGTTAAAAAAATAAAAAAATTGCGCCCAGGAGATTATTTTTCATTTTTAGCATAGGCGCAATAAAATACTGAGTCTTTTTGCAGAAGATTAATAAATAAATTGCTTAGTTTTTCCTATTTTTTCATAATTTTTGGAGTTATAGAAGTATTCGAAATCTCCAGATTGCTACAGACTGTTCTATTTTTTAACAGATTCTGTTTTCTTTGTGTTGTTTGCTTATTTTGATGAATCTATGGCTAGTATCGGGGGGGTATGAACCATCGAAAATTTGGAATACAATAGATATTACACAAATATAAATAAAGAATGAGTTCACAACAGTAACAAAAGTGGTGATTTATTTTCTTACACTAACAGAGCTTATGAGGTTTTCAGTTGTGTTTTGTGTTGTGAAGTTTTCGTGTTTTGGGGAAGGATTTGATGGACTATAGAATAAGGAGTGGCAAGAGCCTAATCTTGGGGATGCCCAAGGCACGCTAACGTAATATTCAAGGACAACCAAGAGCTAAGCTTGGGGATGCCCCGGAAGGCATCCCCTCTTTCGTCTTTGTCTATCGGTAAGTTTACTTGAGGCTATATTTTTATTCACCACATGATATGTGTTTTTCTTGGAGCGTCTTGTATGATTTGAGTCTTCTCATTTTAGTTTGCCACAATCATCCTTGCTGTACACACCTTCTGAAAGATACACGCATGAATCGTGATTTATTTGAATACTCTATGTGCTTCACTTATATCTTTTGAGCTACGCAATATTGCTCTAGTGCTTTACTTATATATTTTTAGAGCACGGCGGTAGTTTTATTTTATAGAAATTGATGAACTCTCATGCTTCACTTATATTATTTTGAGAGTATCTAAACAACATGGTAATTTGCTTTGGTTATAAATTTAGTCCTAATATGATAGGCATCTAAGAGGGATATAATAAAAACTTTCATACAAAGTGCATTGAATACTATGAGAAGTTTGATTCCTTATGATTGTTTTGAGATATGAAGATGGTGATATTAGAGTCATGCTAGTGAGCAATTGTGAATTTGAGAAATACTTGTGTTAAAGTTTGTGATTCCCGTAGCATGCACGTATGGTGAACCGTTATGTGACGAAGTCGGAGCATGATTTATTTACTGATTGTCTTCCTTATGAGTGGCGGTCGGGGACGAGCGATGGTATTTTCCTACCAATCTATCCCCGTAGGAGCATGCGCGTAGTACTCCGTTTCGAGAACTAATAGATTTTTGCAATACGTATATGAGTTCTTTATGACTAATGTTGAGTCTATGGATTATACGCACTCTCACCCTTCCACCATTGCTAGCTTCTCTAGTGCCAGGCAACTTTCGCCGATACCATAAACCCACCATATACCTTCCTCAAAACAGCCACCATACCTAACTAATATGGCATTTCCATAGCCATTCCGAGATATATTGCCATGCAACCTTCCAGCGTTCCATTTATTATGACATGCTCCAGCATTGTCATATTAATTTGCATGATCATGTAGTTGACATCGTATTTGTGGCAAAGCCATCGTTCATAATTATTTCATACATGTCACTCTTGATTCATTGCACATCCCGGTACACCACCGGAGGCATTCATATAGAGTCATATTTTGTTCTAAGTATCGAGTTGTAATTCTTGAGTTGTAAGTAAATAAAAGTGTGATGATCTTCATTATTAGAGAATTATCCCATGTGATGAAAGGATGATGGAGGCTATGATTCCCCCACAAGTCGGGATGGGACTCCGGATGAAAAAAATAGGACCAAAAAATGAGAGAAGGCCCAAATAAAAAATGAGAGAAAAGAGAAGGGGCAATGCTACTATCCTTTTTCCACACTTGTGCTTCAAATTAGCAACCATGACCTTCATGGTAGAGAGTCTCCTATATTGTCACTTTCATATACTAGTGGGAATTTTTCATTATAGAACTTGGCTTGTATATTTCAATGATGGGCTTCCTCAAATTGCCCTAGGTCTTCGTGAGCAAGCAAGTTGGATGCACACCCACTTAGTTTCTTTTTGAGCTTTCATAAACTTATAGCTCTAGTGCATCCGTTGCATGGCAATCCCTACTCACTTACATTGATATATATTAATGGGCATCTCCATAGCCCGTTAATATGCCTAGTTGATGTGAGACTATCTCCTTCTTTTGGTCTTCTCCACAACCACCGTCTCTTCCACCTATAGTGCTATATCCATGGCTCACGATGATGTATTGCATGAAAGTTGAAAAAGTTTGAGAACATCGAAGTATGAAACAACTGCTTGAATTGGCTTGTCATCGGGGTTGTGCATGATTTAAATATTTTGTGTGATGAAGATGGAGTACAGCCAGACTATATGATTTTGTAGTGATAAGCTTTCTTTGGCCATGTTATTTTGAGAAGACATAATTGCCTTGTTAGTATGCTTGAAGTATGATTGTTTTTATGTCAATATTAAAATTTTGTTTTGAATCATACGGATCTGAACATTCATGCCACTATAAAGAAATTACATGGATAAATATGTTAGGTAGCATTCCACATCAAAAATTGTGTTTTTATCATTTACCTACTCGAGGACGAATAGGAATTATGCTTGGGGATGCTTGATGCGTCTCCAACGTATCAATAATTTTTTTATTGTTCCATGTTATTATATTATCTGTTTTGGATGTCTTATATGCACTAATATGCTATTTTATATTATTTTTGGGAAAAACCTATTAACCTAGAGCCCAGTGTCAGTTTCTGTTTTTTCCTTGTTTTAGAGTTCGCAGAAAAGGAATAACAAACGGAGTCCAAACGGAATAAAACTTGCGCGATGATTTTTCTTGGACCAGAAGACATCCTGCGGACTTGGAGTGCATGTCAGGGAAGCCACGAGGCAGCCACAAGGACAGAGGGCGTGACTCCGCCGACCTATTTCTTCCGCCTATATATTCCCATATATCTCAAAAACAACCGGGGAGCCACGAAAACACGTTTCCACCACCACAACCTTCTATACCTGTGAGACCCCATCTAGGGGCTTTTTCGGCGTCCTGCCGGAGGGCGATTCGATCATGGAGGGCTTCTACATCCGCACCATTTCCCTTACGGTGAAGCGTGAGTAGTTTACCATAGACTTACGGGTCCATAGCTAGTAGCTACATGGCTTCTTCTCTTTCCCTTGATTCTCAATACCATGTTCTCCTAGATGTTCTTGGAGATCTATTCGATGTAATACTTTTTTCCGGCGTGTCTGCCGAGATATGATGAATTGTGGATTTATGATCATCTTATCTATGAATATTATTTGAATCTCCTTTGATTCTTATATGCATGATTTGATATCTTTGCAAGTCTCTTGGAACTATCGATTTGGTTTGGCCAACTAGATTGGTTTTTCTTGCAATGGGAGAAGTGCTTAGCATTGGGTTCTATCTTGCGGTGTCCTTTCCCAGTGACAGTAGGGGTAGCAAGACATGTATTGTATTATTGCCATCGAGGATAAAAAGATGGGGTTTACATCATATTGCTTGAGTTTATTCCTCTACATCATGTCATCTTACTTAATGCGTTACTCTGTTCTACATGAACTTAATACTCTAGATCCAGGCAGGAGTCGGTCAATGTGTGGAGTAATAGTAGCAGATGTAGGCAGGTGTCGGTCTACTTGACAAGGACGTGATGCCTATATTCATGATCATTGCCTTAGATATCATCATAACTTTGCTCGGCAGTAATTTGTTCACCCACCGTAATATTTTCTATCTTGAGAAAAGCCTCTAGTGAAACCTATGGCCCCTGGGTCTATTTTCCATCAAATAATTTCCTATTTCCATCATATAATCTTCTATTTTCCATCATATAATCTTCTAGTTTCCATCATATTAGTTTTGAATCTACTATTTTGCAATCTTTTACTTTCCGGTCTGTAAACCAAAAATATCAAAAATATATACTTTATCATTTATCTATCTCTATCAGATCTCACCTTTGCAAGTAACCGTGAAGGGATTGACAACCCCTTTATCACATTGGGTGCAAGTTGTTGTTTGGTTTTGCAGGTATTCGGTGACTTGCGCGTTGTCCCCTACTGGATTGATACCTTGGTTCTCAAAACTGAGGGAAATAGTTACTCTACTTTGTTGCATCACCCTTTCCTCTTCAAGGGAAAAACCAATGCAAGATCAATAAGTAGCATTACTCCTCGGGATTGTTGCTTCCGAAGAACTTGGGCATGGTGAACTTGAGCTTGTCGCAGCGTAGTTTTTCATCATAGTGGCCATTGTTATGTCGCTCTTGGCATGTAGGAGGGTCTTCAATTTCACGCTCCTCTAGATGGACTTGCCGATTAGGTCGAGGTATGTGAGCCCAGTTCCGTCTTTCTTGTTGCTCTTCATGGACAGCGGCTTCATCTTGTCGTTGTTGGCGAAGTGCTTCTTCTTGTTTACGCACTTGACAGTTTCATTTGGTGACGACTCTAGTGGCCTCGTAGTGTGCGCGTTGTGCTTCAAGGGCTTGTTCATCACGATGTCTTTGTTCTTGCCGAATCGCGTCACCATCCTGAGGTGCTTGATGTTGCGGTTGTGGAGGTGGCTCGTTGGTCCACGACATCACATTCTTTCACGTGCTCGGCCTCGGTCTTGCAAACCATGGCCATGGAATGGATTTTGGTTGTCATTTCAGTGAGGTGAGCGAGCTCGAGGATGACTTGCATCAGAAGAAGAGTAGGCCAAAAAGTGTCGACTTGAGTGGTGCAGTCTTGACGAAGAAGTGGTGGAGGATGTGCGGCTCACGATCATGTTGCAAAGTTCTTCCATTTGATAGTGATCTTGGCATCAAGATATTCACGATGTCTTACTTCCGATTGTCGTAGGCCGGTGGCGAGTTGCTCAATGTGCTTAAGGCTTCACTTTCTTGATGGAGAGCTTGTTGTGCGACGAAGAAGTGATTTTTGGTGGCGTAGTCGTGTTCTTCATCTTTATCCTCGAAGAGTGGGTTTGCCGAAGGGCTTGGCCTACCCATCATATGCAAGTGGTGGTGAGTAGGAAAAGGAGAGAACAATACCAAAGTTACCTTTTCCGAAGATTGAGGATGAATCGAGTATCACTCAATGGAATGCTATAATAGGAGAACCGGTACTGGGTTTTGTTGTCTCACACCTACAAGTAAAGGCGTATAGATTAGCTTGGTTAGCGTGAGTGGCACAATATTCAAGCAAATGTTAGTCAAGATATCAAAATTGTTGAAAAGATGCACAAATTGCAAGTAAGACAAATAGATCAAACCCAAGGATATCACTAGGAACACACACACACAGGAGATAAATGGGATCCGCACAACCAAGGAGTGAGCTTGAAATGTGTAACGACGGAAAATGCTCTTGTTGTACGGATATTAGAGAGACGCTAGCTCGATTGCTCAAATGGGCTAGATACGCTTGTGCACCAACCCATGAGAGTAATGTGCTGTCCTCGATCCCAAGTATCCTAAGTATGTATGGATCACTATGATATAATGATGCAAAATGGCTCTATGCTATTGCTTACACGCTCTTTGTTTCTCTTATTTTGCTTAATAGCTTTTGTACTATGCCACAATGCTTGACATGTGAGCCGGAATATGAGATGAAAGTATGATATGCATGGAGAGACTTATGGCACAAGTATGATAGCACGATGATTGCACACTAAATGTAGCTATGAAGGATAGGCTTATCACAAAAGGTGCACAGAGAGCATGGCCCGGCAGTTCTCAGCTCGCTAGTCTTGATGGGTAAGTGACGCAAAATGGCTCGAGGCTATCAAAGTAATGGCAAGGTATGAGTACAAGATGTCATCGAGGTTACCATCCTTGCATATGGTTAGTATGAAGATGAAGTGGTCATTGTCGATGTCGAAACCGGGGCGATGAGGAATGGCGGTGAGGTCGAAGTCGAACCGTCCCTGAGTAGCTGAAACACCTTAGGACACGGTGCACCGCAACCCAAAATCTCAAACAACAACGGGATGTAATGCGGAAGGCAAATGGCGATGGGAAAATTAGATCTTTTGCCCCACTTTACTTCCCCATTAGATAATTTGCCTGTGTGCACGGGGTCTCGATGGCCCGTGCGCACGGGGTGTTCTGCCTGCGCAAGAACACGCCCAAATCCGTGGGTAATCTCGGCCAAAATCAATGGTGGGATGGTTGGGGGGAAGGTGGTAAGGGGTAGATCCACTCGTTAAACACGAAATTCCTGGATCAAATCAACAAAATCTCACAAGATCCAACAAATTGCAACAAAAAATTTGGGGCTATTTTTAGTGGGGATTTTCGAATTGGGAAAAAAGCAACAAAATTAGGCTAGAAGATGGGGGGTAGACTCCAAGATGTGAAGCAACCTTCCTCATGATACCAAGATGTTGTAGGGTGGAACCCTAAGTGGAGATCTTTTCACACTGAGAGGGGGAAAAGGGATGAACACAAGAACACAAAGACGAAATTCACTCAAACAAAACCCAGTCACTCATCCACTAGAATAGCATAGTTGAGATCCACAAGAATACAAGAACAATCCAAGGAAACAAGCACAAAGGAAAGGTTCTTCCAACTCCTAAGGAGTTGTGGTCTTGGTGATAGTCTTCTCCAAAAGGAGGTCTTGGTATCCACTTGGGATCTTCTCTAAAGAGGCCTTGATCTCCAAGAGGAGTGGTAGAAGGATCAAAGCTCTATCAATGTCTCACATATACTTTCCTAACCCTAATAAATGACTTAGACACCAAATATATAGCTTGAGGGAGGCAGGGGACGACTTGGGAGGCAAGATAAGAAACCCTCGGCCGAGACCTGGGAGAGTCATGCACACGGGGTACGTGAGGCCCGTGCACACGGGGGTTCCGTTGGCACGATACACGCCCGTGCACACGGGGGTTCCGTTGGCACGATACACGCCCGTGCACACGGGGTGCTATAGCGGTGAGGGCCCGTGCGCACGGGGTCTGGAGGCCGTGTGCACGGGGGTGCGTGTATCGGTTACAGAAGGTTTCTGGGAGGCCCGTGGGCATGGGGTCGGGTAGGCCCCTATGCACGGGGTCGCCTGGGACCTACTGTCTTCGTCTTAATGGACTCCTTCTCCTTCCTTGAGCCCTTGGAGTCCTTCTCCTATGCCCATGGGCTGTTCCTTAGCTGCTAGGTGGCGTTTGTCTTCGTACCTAGTTGTTTTGGTGAGGTAGCATCCAAATTTCATTCATATCCATATCTATCTCAAGTAGGAGTGAGTTCACCTCAGTTTCGATGACGCGTGCTTGAGCTCTTGTCATAGGTCCACGTGGTGCTTGATGAGTTGTAGTGGAGTCCATGAGGATGATGGAAGAATGCTCCACATCAGAAACCCTCCCTTGTGTTGAAGGCCAAGGCTGTACAAGTTGAAGATGCCAGAACAAATATGTTTTCAATGATCACATGGCTCTAGCCTCAAGTTCTTTTTGGGGAAACAAGAGGAACATCAAGCCTAATGAATCCAAGGATAACTCAAGTGGCTTGACGCAAAAGGGTGAATGAGTTATGACGAGTCCAAACTGTATGATGTTTTTTATGGTTATTTTGTGCCTACACAATAGGCTTTGTAGAATCTTACCATGTTCGCACACTACTTTTTGTCGGTTTTCCCCAAGATATGTCTTTTGAAGAAAATACCATACAATGGAAGAAATCCCAGGAAATTATTATGGAATCATGTCAACCAATATGATTATCACATACCATAAAAAACGGAGAAGGTTGGATGTTGCGCAGCTCTTCCAGTTTATCAAAGGTGGTCAGTACGAACCTCCTAGACCATGAATCTTTAACAAGCAGCCCATAGAGCATCTCCAGCCGCGCACCCCAACATCTCCCCCATCCGATGCCATTTTTTAGCGCCAGTGCCGAAAAGAACGGCCCAGTCGCGCCCCCAGGAGCCTAATTTTCGCCGGTTAGGCCCAAAACCGGCGCCGGCAGATCCAGTCCGAACCCAGCGCGCTGGGGGCATCCGGCGGCTCTGGGGGAATCATTTTTGGCGCGGATGAACGACAGGCCCGCCGAGTCAGCGACCCCGCGCATCGTCGTCCTCATCGCCTTGGTTTTCCGCGGGGAATCAATGCCAAGCATCCGCCGGTCAGCCTTCCATTGATTCCTCACGGGAGGCACGCTACGGCGATGCGCCCTCTCCCGCCATGCGTACACACGTTTGCCGCCCCCTGGCCGCTATAACAGCCTCCCTCCCTCGCCGGTGGATGCACTCGCCCCGCGGCCCCCCTCCCCCCCGGCTTAGCCACAGCGTCATGGCCCCGTGGATGGAGTGGCGGCCAACGGCTTCGGACGCTGCCACCTGCACGAGTGGGAAGCCAACCTCCTCCATGAGGCGAACTACCCGGCGCCACCCGACGTGCGCGTGCCAGGGAGGTAGAGGCTCAGCCCGGGGGAGTTCCAGTCCCCCCGCAGCCCGACGTCGACCACCCCGCCTACTTCCACACCGAGATCTAGTGTGTTCGGGCCTCTATGACGGAGGAGGAGCGGGACCTCCCAGAGTACGGCGAAGACGACAGCGTGCACTGGGCGGCATACTTCCAACGCATGTAGGAGGAGCGGCTCCCCCCCCCCAACAACACGCCGGTGGTAAAGGGGCACAAGAACATCGACGGTCGCCGCCTGTGGTGGGGCGCCCCCGGCCGCACACGCCACGTCGTCCTCGAGTACCTCGAAGGTGGCAACGATCCGCCGCTCGAGTACCCGGCGGCCCCGGCAACGCCCCCCCACCAGAGTGGCGGCCTATGGTTGCCGAGGCGCATGCTGGGTGGGTCCTCCTCCTCCCCCTCTTCCCGTTCCTCCTCCCACTCCTCCGGGTCGCCGGTGCTCGTCAGCATTAAGGTCGAGCTCGTGGAAACGCCGCTCGGCCGGTGCACCCGCGGTGCCGCCCTCGTCATCAACGAGGGCGGCCGTGCCTCCTAACCTCCCGCTTCGTCAAGCCGAAGACGGAGCCGGGGCTCGCCGCCATGACATGGGCACACTCGACGACGAGGCCGCCGTGAAGTGGGTCTTGTCCTAGATCTAGTTTGTTTAGTGCCCGAAGCGGCTAGGGTTCTACACGCAGCGTGGAGTGGTGGCGGCACCCCGTTGTCTTTGGGTCTGTACTGACGGTGCGCGGGGCTAGGCGGGCGCCGGTGGTGCCGGCCACAAGCATGACAGGGAAGGTCCAGATCGGGGCTCGGGTGGATCAGAGCATGTGCTTCGGCTAGGAGAGGTCGGGCTTGGCCCGGGATGTGCTCGCGAGTGGTGCTCGTGCTGCCCCTCATGGGTACAGTGCTCGGTGGTGGTGGTGATGGTGATGATGATATCATTGCATCGGTGCCCTGGTGATCAAGAGCATGGTGTCGTGTCAGCTCGCTTGGCCATGGGCTCAGGGCTAGATCTTTGGTGCCCGTCAGCAGTCTTGGAGTCGTGTCCCACCCCCCCCCCCCCGAGCTAGTCCACCGGGCATTGGCTGGGGTCGCAGGTGTGGTTGTTTCCTATGATGGAGGTGCCTACCCAGACTCGGGGATGATGTCGGGCTAGGACTAGATGGATAGTGTCGCCGCTCTTCCTACTGTGGATGTGTGCATTCCTATATGAGTAGCATACGCCGTACGGTATCTCACGACAGGGATGCTGGGGCGGCGGCCCCGGTTGGCGGTGCACATTATTGCTCTTCGGCGGACATCATTGCGGTGGTGGTGGCTCTCTTCCCGGGTTGTGTGGGCAATCGGAGGTGTTGTGGCGGGTAGCTCGGACGTGCTCTCTCTCTCTCTCTCTATCTCTCTCTTAGGGGCGGCGTCCTGATCTGGATCTAGGGATCTGACATCATCGCTCTCCTCTTGGCGGCCTCATGGTAGCATGGGTGAGTAGCCATGAGAAAGATCGGTGCGTTGGCGCGGACAACGGTTCTTGCGCTCTTCTTGAAGACATCGTTCTGATTCTTCTCTTTGTGTTAGGGATTCTACACCTTCGTCCGGTGTGGACTCGGCAGCGGCCACACTCGGCGCTGTTCTTCCTCTTGGGGTTTGTCGTGGAGCTTAGGTGTGCTAGATGGTAGCGTGGGGTTGTCTAGTTCATCCGGTGCTCGTTGCTGGTAGCGTAATTGCGTGCGTTCTGCGTGTGTTAGATATCTCAAGATCAACGTTGTAAGAGGGCTATCTCACCATCTTATATCGTTCAATCGTGTACTTCTTCGAGTGTTACTTTATTTATAAAGCAGGGCGAAAGTCTGTTTGAAGATACGTGTTGTCCTTCTAACGGCATACGCACCTTAATATACTAGGCTAGAGACAAATGTAATTTGGGGTTAAGAGTGTTTCAATTATAATTAGACGGGTCATCAACTTGTGTCCATATTCAATAAAGAAAGGATCGGAGCAGGTATGATCATTGGCGTCAACCGACACCACCAGAATAATATGGAAGTCGAATTATAAAGTGGTGCTCAAACATGGCAACTTGACTCCCATGTACGATCGATGACCTGACATTTTCCCTGGATAAATACTCCGCAACCACTAATTATCAGAGATAGACGAATCATTTTCGCAAAAGAGCAGATATACCTCGAATCCAATTATGCATTCTGCTACCCGACACAAAGGGTTCGCCATCTTATTATCAGAGAGAGAGAGAGAGAGAGAAGGTGGTCAGTATGAACCGACCAGGAATCTTTGACAAGTGGCCCTTACCGCATGCATTACTTGGCCGGACCATATATGATCAGGGGTTATCTTTGTCTGTACACCAGAAATGTGTAGGAAGTGTTTGAGTAATTTGTATCATGCTTTTTCCTACTGTACTTGGTAATGGGATTTCTATTTTGATCCTATCTGTTGTAAGTTTTCTCTGTGACTTTGTCCTTTGCGCTAATTAAACATTTTTACAACTCTGTGTAGCCGAACAAGTTGTAGTAGTGAGCCGTCAATGTCATACACCCGTCAGTGGCGACGTGCATTGACGTCGACCATAGGCTTGCTCGCAACCATGAGGCTAATCAAGGAAGAGTCTTTTTTCCATGTATTGTCGGGCTGCTGAAGACATTTTCTCCACCTAATGGGCATATGCACCTTAATATACTAGGACAGGGACAAATGTAATTTGGGCTTATGAGTGTTTCAATTATAATTCTCGAATTAGGCTTTCGCCGTGCTTTATGTATAAAGCAATAATAAAACAACGGCTGAACGATCCAATATGGTGAATAGTCCCTCTTACGTTAGTCCCTCTTACATTTAGACGGGTATTCCGCCTGTGTCCATATTCAGTGAAGAAAGGATCGGAGCAGGTATGACTATTAGTGTCCACCTAACAGGCATATGCACCTTAATATACTAGGATAGGGACAAACATAATTTGGGCTTAAGAGTGTTTTGATTATAATTAGACGGGTCATCCATTGTGTCCGTATTCAATAAACAAAGGATCGGAGCAGGTATGATCATTGGTGTCAACAGACACCAACAGACTAATATGAAACTCGAGTTATTAAGTGGTGCTAAAACATGATGACTTGACTCCCATGTACGATCCGGGACCTGACATTGTCCCTGGATAAAGACTTCGCAACCACTAATTATCAGAGATAGACGAATCATTTTCACAAAAGAGCATATATACCTCGAATCCAATTCAGCGGGTTCCTTCGATATGCATTCTACTACCCGACACAAAGAGTTCACCATATTATGACTGGTTTGCTTGGTGGTGAATTATAAAAAAAATTGCCCAGTTCCATGGACCTTCTTTTTGTAATTTCAAATTATCTGTTTGGTTGCTACAACAGTTTATGCATATTAAGGCATCAAACCGAGGAAAACTCATTAGTGACCAATGTGTGCATGTGGTTGTAAGAACTTCAAGCCGCAATGTCTATGTGCAATGTATCTCTAGTAGTGTGCTTTATTTGCTAACAAATATCAATTTGAATATGCTTAAATTAACCAATGTGTCGATTCCCTGATTTTATATATGATGATAAATGGCTAAACTATAGTCACTAATAGCGGAATTTTTTTCTCATAGGCTTGACTCAACGGATGCCATTACACGCTCAACTATGTTAAATAGATGTCTATCTCTGCTCACATTTGAGGTGATGCACTAAGATAGGACCCAGACCCGATAAGTCCTGAACCCAAATGTTCGGATCTTTAGCATGTCACCCCGATCTTTTTCCATGGCAACTTTAGTTCACGTGAGGTGGCAGTTTTAGATGTTAAGCATTGCAACTTTGTCCCGGTTCGTTATTTTGTCAGAAAATTGCCATGTTTGCCAACCTCGCGTGGATTAAAGTTGCCATTCAAAACGTTCGGATTGCCATGCTTAAAATCCGAACATCCGGGATTTATCATTTCCGCTAAGATAATATGGTTTGTCACATTTGGTAGTAAATTTTTGGTCATGTCTATATCTACTACAATTATATAGTTTAAATCATTTGACGTATCAATTACATCCCACGCAACATAAAACCACGTATTTGGTATGGGGATTTCCTATTTTGTTGTAATTGTTGTACGTTTTTTCTACGACTTTGTCGTAATTAAAGGTTTTTACAGCTCTGTGTAGCTGAACAAGTTGTTCTAGCAGGCTGCTAATGTCGTAAGCAGGATGTGCACTGATGTCGACCGCAGGCTTGCTCGCTAGTAGAGGCTAATCTAGGGAGAGTCTTTTTCCATGTAGTGTTAGGATGCTGAATACATGTTGTCTTTTTCCATGCACCTTAATATACTAGGACAGGGACAAATGTAATTTGGCTTAAGAATGTTTTCATTCAAATTAGACAGGTCATCCGCTTGTGTCCATATTCGATAAAGAAATGATCGGAGCGGAGCAGGTATGATCGTTGGTGTTAGTCGACACTAACAGATTAATATGAATGTTGAGTTAATAAATGGTGCTAAAAGATGACGACTTGACTCCCATGTCCGATCGCTGACCTGGCTTTGTCCCTGGATAAAGACTTGGCAACTACCAATTATCGGATATAGACGAGCGAATCCTTTTCACAAGAGAGCAGGTATACCTCGAGTCCAATTCAGCAGGTTCCGCGATATGCATTCTACAACACGAGTACACGACATAGAGTTCGCCATCTTATGACTGGTTTGCTTGCTGGTGAATTATACAAAATTTGTCCAGTTCCCTATGCCTTATTTTTGGAATTTCAAATTATCTGTCTGGTCACTACAACAGTTTACGCATATTAAGGCGGTAAATCTTGGGACTTTTTTTGCGAATAAGGCCCAAGATCTATATTAAGGGACTTAGAATGCCAAACAAACTCAACCTCCAGCACGAACCAAAGGTACGCCACCCCTTCCGCTCCATTGCTCGAGCCAGACTGACATTTTATTTTCGGTCCAGGTAAGATCTAGCTGGGCCTACGCCGTGACAAAGAAGTCGTCATCTTCTTCGTCATCACATCATAGAAGTGTTGCTTACATTGGAAATCCAATAGTTGAAACACCTCCTTAAAAAAACTATTGCTAGCTCTGCAATGACGGTGAAGGGAACGCTGCTGCAACGAGAAAGGAGCACGGACCACTAGTTAGGCTGGTCACAATGGGCAAGAACATAAGCTAGTAACTTACACACTTCCCTAGACTATGTTACTACCTCCATAGTGGGTAGGAACATCTATATAGTGTCATGCAATGATGTATTTTTTAGGTTATAGACTCATTGTTTCTTGGAGTGTGTGATGTTCCGGTAACTTAGCTAGTTATCACAAGCACATCTCTCTTCGTTAAATATGTGCCACATAATCAAAGTTGTATTGAAGTGTGTGATGTTACTCCTAAGGAACTTAGGAGTAACATCACACACTTCAATACAACTTTGCTTATGTGGCACCCCTTCCGCTCCATTGCTCGAGCCAGACTGACATTTTATTTTCCGTCCATATAAGATCTAGCTGGGCCTACGCCGTGACGAAGAAGTCATCATCTTCTTCGTCATCCCATCATAGAAGTGTTGCTTACATTGGAAATCCAATAGTTGAAACACCTCCTTAAAAAACCTATTGCCAGCTCAGCAATGATGGTGAAGGGAACGCTGCTGCAACGAGAAAGGAGCATGGACCACTAGAAAATAATATGCCGCATAAGGGAGACGTCCAATAGGAGAATAGGAGACCACAACCTCATCGCTGCCGCAAAAAACGGTTAGGGAACATAACCCCAATCCCCAAGGGCCGGCCTTCCTCATTCAACACGTGGCAGGCTGCCCTCTACCATCGAAAGAAGCAGGAAGAAGAGGATCATTACCTTGATGCCAACATCATTGAACATGAAGCGTCTACCAAGATTCAAAGGATCCACACAGACACCGCCTCTGAAATTATAAAGCAATAGCCGAGAGAATCAGCGCTTCGATGGGAGATCTGGAGAAATATTTTTGCTGCCACCATCACCAGCGCTAGAGCCGAAGTCATGCACAAAGGAAACCCTAACTAAGATAGCCATACTACTACCCTCGCAAAAAAAAATACCCGTAATACTAAACCGCTCGTCTGCAGAAAAAAAAAACCTGCTCGGGGAACAACGTCCTGGGGTTCCCCTCCCTAGCGCGGTGGCGGGAGCAGCCAATACAGGTAAGGGAACACCTGTGACGCTAGTGTCCGGGGTGCCTACTCCTTTGGTAAGAACATCTCTAGTGGATCCCCTAAAAAGATATAGTGGAGTAAATTTTCTA
>NC_053025.1:618072355-618087809 GCF_003073215.2 Triticum urartu
GCGAAGCACGTGGCCGCCGGCCTCCCCACGACCAACCGAGGCACCCAGGAGGACCGCCATCATCTTCCTCTTCGACTACGAGGACCCGGACGAGCTCGGACGCCCTCGAGCCACCCCTTCGACGCCGCCGCCAACCCCGACCCCTCCGGCGACTGGCCACGCCCGCCCAGGTACCTCTCCTCCTTCCTCCCTCTCCACCCTTCCTCCCCATTCCCTCCCTCCCTAGTTCTTCTTGCTATATGGATCAGAACATATGGAGCATTACTATTGCTATATGGAGCATTACTATTGTTCTTCTCTGAACCATTACCATTCCCTCCCTCCCTAGTTCTTCCTCCCCATTAATTTGCAGGATCAGAACAAGTTTGTAACAGGATGCTCTACAATGTTGATTAGGTGCATTACTATTGCTATATGGAGCAGCAATTTACTATTTCTATATGCTCTAGTTTGTATCAATGTGATTGTAGTTTTTCTTGTCATCAAGTTTAGTTGATGTTTATTTAAATATAGCTTATATGATCAGCCACTCTATGTATGATTGTGGCTTGAAGGTTCTGGAAGAACGTTTTTCCTTCAAATTCTATCTGGTGGCATTGTCCTAGACTCCCTAGTTGTGTTGTTAATTGCTGCCTTTGTGCAATGCAGAACTGTTAAGAGTGATTTGGAGGATTCAAGATTCTGTGAAGCTCTTTTGACATTTAAAACTCAGAACTGAAGGTACTTAATAAACTCAAAAGCATTGATGATAACTCTTGTTGCCTAGAAACAGAGGTAGTTTACATATTGCATTGCTGGTGTTTGTTTATGTTCAGAGTTTAAGCATGTGTAGTGTAGTGTAGTGAGCTTGTTCTAGTGTAGTGAGGTCTGAACCATTGCACGATGTAGTGTAGTGTAGTGAGCTCTGAACCATGTTTAGTGTTGAGTACTTCAAGTTTACTGAACCTATTCATTTTTGTGGACTTAGTGAACATGATAAGACAAGCCAGATGCTCTATTTTTAATTAACAGTAATCCATGATCAGCAACAATTTCTTTCACTAATTTTCAGTTAACAGCAATCCATGATTTTTTTCAGCTAAAACTATTCATGATTTTGTGTTGGGTGACCTATTAGATCTGGAATGGAAGCTCACATAAGTTGAGCTGATTTTTGTCCATATGAAAGCAAAGGACCATATGGTCTGTGGCCTTTTCATCCATATGAAAGTAGAGGCACATTGTGGTGCTAGTTTGCTGGGTTTTGTCTCCGACCATCGTGTCGTGATGATTTTACAGGTACCCCGAGAGGCCCTTGAGTTTGCCGGAATGTCGATTAACTTTCGTTCCGGAAAATTTGGGTACTCCATATGTCTTATTTTCAGCAAAGGTCATGCTGAAATTTTCCGTGAATTTTAGCATGACTTTGCTAAAAATCGGACATATGGGGTACTTGCTACTAATGCATGGGCCGGGGTATCTTAGTACTTAATTAAGTAGGATCAACTGCGCCGCCATTCTTGCTGCATTAAACCATAGGTGGCAATAGAGCCAAGTGATTAGGCCCAACTTAGAATTCTTGTTAGCATCGATAAACCCTAGATGATAAACCCAACATAGGTGGCAATAGAGCCAAGTGATTAGTGCCAAGTGATTAGGCCCAACCTAGGGTGCCTCGGCATCGATAAACCCTAAATGATGAAAACTTAACTTGGCTTCTATAGGGTGCCTCGATGTCAATGAGAACCTAAATGATGTATGCTTAGGCTTTTAGGGTGCCTCGGCGTCGACAAAACCTAAATGATGAAAGCTTAGGCTTTTAGGGTGCCTCGACGTCGACAAACCCTAAATGATAAAACCTTGGCTTTTAGGGTGCCTCGGTGTCGATAAGAACCTAAATGATGAAAGCTTAGGCTTTTAGGGTGCCTCGGCGTCGACAAACCCTAAATGATAAAAGCTTAGCTTTTAGGATGCCTCGGTGTCGACTAACCCTAAATGATGTAGTTTTGAATTATGAACGTAGGATATGTCGTCATCATCATCGGACGACAAAAGTATCCCAGCGGAGTGCGACTGTGCCACGACGATTGAGGTCTGTGCGACATGCCTCACCTGGACGATGATCGGCGCTTCAGCATTAAGCTCGAGGAGACCTTCGAAGTTGAAACAGTACACAACAACGACAAGTGTTATTTTCATAATTAAGCATGACTTCAACTATTTCAACGTGTAATTTTCATCTTTTACAATTCGAGTATAGCTTATCCCATGCCATGCAAGACGCTATGTCTTGGAGAGGATGGATTTTCAAGACCATGAAATTTCTGAAACAAAGAAAATTCACCTAAGGACTCATCACGATGTGGACTTTGAAGTAAATCTATATAATTCTGAGAGCGTAACCCATTTTGGTTGCAAAAATTGGGAAGCATTTTGCAAGATGTATGGTTTTGATGAGGGTATGCTTATCACCATGGATCTTGGTAATCCTGACATCAACCAAGACAATATGGACATTTGGGTCCTTGTTGATACGCCTCCAGTTCTACCGCTATGTGAGTTTCTCAAACATAGTTATTAGCTAATTTATATTGTTTATTTCAAATTAGTTGACAGCTTATTTCCATTGATAGCTTATTTTTATTGTTCAAAGAATGTGCGGGAGATTGTAGACAAAACCCACTACACCGATGGCTCCGAATTAACAACTTACAAGGAGAAAAATCATTTGGTCGGATTTTGTACTGACATTGAGAATTACAATATCTACAATCAAACTCCTCAACATTATGGTAAATACGTGCCACTAGTGCATGTGTTCAACTACGGTAACTACCATGGAGATACCCTGGTAAGATTTTTACTATTACGACATCCGTGCATCTTTTGCATACTTCTAAAACTAGTACATCATTGCTAACTATGAAGTTATTACTATGTTTTTCAACAGATAATCCCAGAGAATTGTGTGCCTCATATGATGTATCTGAAAGGTAGTGTTAATGTTTTGAACATATAGCCAGGTCGTCCTACGAATCTCAACTGTCCATACGAGATTTCTAAAAGAAGTGGAGGCATGAAAATCAAAGGATGAAAAAAATGTATGGACAGTCGTAAGGAGCTTCTTGGAAGCAAAAGGAAGTGAAGCGCAAGAATTGGAGACAGGATGTTCTCCATTCTCCATAATGGAGTGTCAGGGTCTATATTGTTTTATGCTATTTTAGCTTAAATAGGGTATTTAGGTCCTGCCTAATACTGATGATCATGTGCTAAGAACAATTAAGTAGGGTTGGTTCGAAGACTATCAAGATGATGATCGTATGACTTGTTATGAATAACGAGTAGAAGTTGTATGATGATGATTAGTAGGACTTGTTAGGATTAGTATTACTTCTGACAAACTCGATACTCGCGGTCTCGAGACTTGTAATGTTTTATCTTTGTTCAGTCTTTTGAATTCGGAGACTAATATGATGAATTGTATTCGGAGACTAATCTTCTATTGTATTCGATGAATCTGTTGTTGCTGTGTGCTACTGTCTATATTCTGTCAAATAATATATTTTGTAACATGTGCAAAAATCAGAAAAGTAAAAAAAACCTAATATTCATACCAATGGCGCATCACTACAGAGTGCGCCATTAGTATGCCAAGTATACTATTGGCGCATCCATCCGCAGTGCGCCATTAGTGTGCCAAAGCACATGGTTAAATATGGCCCCTGGGAGGCACACTGATGGCGCATGGTGTTATATACTAATGGCGCACTAGATGGTGCGCCATTAGTATACCAGATACTAATGGCGCACCAGTGGTGCGCCATTAGTAAAAATTACTAGTGGCGTGCTACTAATGGCGCACCTGTGATGCGCCATTAGTAGGAAAAACCGGTGCGCCATTAGTAGGCCTTTTCCTAGTAGTGTCTTGAACTTTGAGGTCATGAGAGCGGCAAATTTCTCATTGAAAGCTTTGTTAGGGGAACCAAAGATAATATCATCAACATATAGTTGGCACACAAAAAACTCCCCTTTGACCTTCTTAGTAAAAAGAGTGGTGTCGATTTTCCCAATTTCAAACCCACGATCTTGCAACAACTCGGTAAGGTGGTCATACCACGCACGTGGGGCTTGTTGAAGGCCATAGAGTGCCTTATCGAGTTGGTACACATGATCGGGAAATAGGGATCCTCGAACCCGGGGAGTTGTTTGACATACACCAACTCATTAATAGGACCATTAAGAAAAGCACTCTTCACATCCATTTGTTGCAACTTAAAGTTATGATGAGAAGCATAAGCAATCAACAAACGAATGGATTCAAGGTGAGCAACGGGAGCAAAGGTTTCACCGTAGTCGATACCCTCGACTTGGGAGTAGCCTTGTGCTACCAATCGAGCCTTGTTGCAAACGATAATCCCATGAGCATCTTGCTTGTTCTTGAATATCCACTTGGTTCTAATGATATTATGATTCCTCGTTGGCCTTGGCACCAATCTCCACACCTTGTTGTGCTCAAAGTTGTTGAGTTCCTCATGCATGGCATTAAGCCAATCCGTCCTCGAGCGCCTCATAGACCTTTTGGGGTTCAACACAAGAGACAAACGCATGATGTTCACAATAGTTTGCTAGTTGTCTACGAGTGCTTACCCCCTTTCGGATGCTTCCAAGCACATTCGTCATGAGATGACCCTTGGTAGTGAGCTTGGATGCAATCTTGGTGGCACGATGCTCCAATTCCTCCTCAGGAGTGATTTGAGGAGCGGAAACTTGATCATCTTGAGCGTTGTCATGAGCTTGTTCTTGATCTTGAGGCTGCTCTTGATCTTGGAATTGCTCGGAGGAGAGAACTTGACCTTGGGCATCACTTGGTGGTTCAACACCATCTTGAGGTTGATCTTGCCCTTGATCTTGTTCATGAGGTTGAGGTCCTTCACTTTGTTCTTCAGAAGCGTGTGGGTCTTGGGTTGGTGATGGTTCCACTTGAGTGGAACATTGTCCTTCTCCTTCGGCCACAAGGGGTTCCTCAATGGGTAGGATAAAACCAACACCCATTCTTCTTATGGCTTGGGGAGGAATTTCATCACCTACATCACAAGTACCACTTTGCTGCACTTGGGAGCTGTTATTCTCATCAAACTCCACGTTACACGTCTCCTCAATAAGTCCCGTGGATTTATTGAGGACACGGTAAGCATGAGAGTTTGTAGCATAACCGACAAATATGCCCTCATAAGCTCTAGCCTCGAATTTAGACAAACGAACACCTTTCTTGAGAATGAAACACTTACACCCGAACACCTGGAAGTACTTGCGGTTGGGCTTGTTACCGGTGAGAATCTCATATGGAGTCTTGTTCAATCCTTTGCGGAGATAGAGCCGCTTGGATGCATGACACGCGGTGTTGATGGCTTCATCCCAAAAGTTGTATGGAGACTTGAACTCCGCCATCATGGTTCTTGCCGCATCCATCAACGTCCGGTTCTTCCTCTCCGCTACACCATTTTGTTTAGGGGTGTAAGGTGTGGAATATTGATGCTTGATCCCCTCATCACTAAGAAACTCATCCAAGGTGTAGTTCTTGAACTCGGTGCCATTGTCACTTTTTATCGTCAAGATCTTTGCATTGTGTTGGCGTTAAGATTCATTTGCAAAATCAATGATGGTTTGTTGGGTCTCACTCTTCCTCTTGAAGAAGCACACCCAAGTGTATCTTGAATAATCATCCACAATCACCAAGCAATACTTTCTACCTCCAAGACTATCAAAGGATGGAGGCCCAAAGAGATTCAAGTGAAGGAGCTCCACAGGCCTCTTCGAGTAAATGATAGTCGTGGGAGGGTGAGCCTTCTCATGTAGCTTTCCTTCGATACAAGCACTGCAAGCACGATCTTTAGCAAAACTAACATTTGTTAGTCCACGAACATGGTCCCCCTTGAGAAGACTTTGCAAAGATCTCATATTGACATGGGCTAAACGGCGATGCCGAAGCCATCCCACATCAACTTTAGCCATTAGGCATGTCACGGTCTTAGTGGGTCGCTCCGAAAAGTTAATCACATAGAGACTGTTCGCGACATGCCCAACAAAGGGTACTTTAAGAGTCTTGCTCCACAAGAGGGCCACGGTATCAATATCAAAGAAAGTGGCAAATCCCATGAGTGCAACTTGACAAACGGAAAGTAAATTGTATGCAAGGGACTCAACAAGCATGACTTTCTCGATCGTGAGATCATGAGAAATGACAACCTTGCCAAGTCCCAGTACCTTAGAGGACGAGGCATCACCCCACTCGACATTGGTGGGCATAGATGGAATCTTGTGCATGTCCACCACTGATACGTCTCCGTCGTATCTACTTTTCCAAACACTTTTGCCCTTGTTTTGGACTCTAACTTGTATGATTTGAATGGAACTAACCCGGACTGACACTGTTCTCAGCAGAATTGCCATGATGTTGTTTTATGTGTAGAAAACAAAATATCTCGGAATGACCTGAAACTCCACGGAATACCATACAATAAATAAAAAAATCCTCACCAAAGATGAAGATCAGGGGGCCCACACCCTGTCCACGAGGGTGGGGGGCGCGCCCCCCTCCTAGGGCATGCCCCCTACCTCGTCGGCCCCCTGGGAACCCTCCGACGCCAACTCCAACTCTATATATTGGCTTTCAGGGAGAGAAAAATCTGAGAGAAGAAATCATCACGTTTTACGATACGGAGCCGCCGCCAAGCCCTAAAACCTCTCGGGAGGGTTGATCTGGAGTCCGTTCGGGGCTCCGGAGAGGGGGATTCGTCGCCGTCGTCATCATCAACCATCCTCCATCACCAATTTCATGATGCTCACCGCCGTGCGTGAGTAATTCCATCGTAGGCTTGCTGGACGGTGATGGGTTGGATGAGATTTATCATGTAATCCGAGTTAGTTTTGTTAGGATTTGATCCCTAGTATCCACTATGTTCTGAGATTGATGTTGCTATGACTTTGCTATGCTTAATGCTTGTCACTAGGGCCCAAGTGCCATGATTTCAGATCTAAACCTATTATGTTTTCATGAATATATGTGAGTTCTTGATCCTATCTTGCAAGTCTATAGTCACCTACTATGTGTTATGATCCGGCAACCCCGAAGTGACAATAATCGGGACCACTCCCGGTGATGACCATAGTTTGAGGAGTTCATGTATTCACTATGTGCTAATGCTTTGTTCCGGTTCTCTATTTAAAGGAGGCCTTAATATCCCTTAGTTTCCCATAGGACCCCGCTGCCACGGGAGGGTAGGACAAAAGATGTCATGCAAGTTCTTTTCCATAAGCACGTATGACTACATACGGAATACATGCCTACATTACATTGATGAATTGGAGATAGTTCTGTGTCACCCTATGTTATGACTGTTACATGATGAACCGCATCCGGCATAATTATCCATTAGTGATCCGATGCCTACGAGCTTTCCATATATTGGTTCTCGCTTATTTACTTTTCCGTTGCTACTCTTACAATCACTACAAAACACCAAAAATATTACTTTTGCTTCCTTTACTTTTGTTGCCGTTACCACCACTATCATATTACTTTGCTAAACACTTTGCTGCAGATACTAAGTTTCCAGGTGTGGTTGAATTGACAACTCAGTTGCTAATACTTGAGAATATTCTTTGGCTCCCCTTGTGTCGAATCAATAAATTTGGGTTGAATACTCTACCCTCGAAAGCCGTTGCGATCCCCTATACTTGTGGGTTATCAAGACTAATTTCTGGCGCCATTGCCGGGGAGCATAGCTCTATTCTTTGAGTCACTTGGGATTTATATCTGCTGGACACTATGAAGAAATTAAAAGACGCTAAGACAACAATTTATCCCTCAACTACGAGGGGAGGTAAGGAACTGCCATCTAGCCTTGCACTTGATTCACCCTCTGTTATAAGTAAGCTTGCGACACCTAAACCTGCTTCTGCTATTCTTTCCTATATGTCGCATGTTATTGATGATGCCACTTCTGCTATGCATGATACTTATGATGAAACTACTTCTATGCCTGATACTACTGTGCCCCTAGGTGAATTTCTTGATGAACAAATTGCTAGGCCTAGAGAAAAAGAAATTATTGAATCTCATTATAATGATGAAAGTGATGATGAAAATATGCTTGTTATTCCTGAGGGTTATGTTTTTGATATGGAATCTTTTGTCGCTATTTTAGCTTGCAAAGATAGATATGAACTCAAGAGGTTATTAGCTAAATGGAACAAAGAATCACTTAGGGATAAAATGAAACCTGATCCTGCTTTTGCTACTTCACCTATCTGTGTTCCTGATAAGGATTATGAATTCTCTGTTGATCCTGATATAATTACTTTGGTTGAATCTGATCCTTTTTATGGCTATGAATCTGAAACTGTTGTGGCACATCTTACTAAATTAAATGATATAGCCGCCCTATTCACTAATGATGAGAGATCGCGTTACTTTTATATATTGAAAATATTTCTGTTCTCGTTAAAGGGTGATGCTAAGATATGGTTTAATTCTCTTGATCCTGGTTGTGTGCGTAGTCCCCAGGATATGATTTATTACTTCTCTGCTAAATATTTCCCTGCTCATAAGAAACAAGCTGCTTTAAAGGAAATATACAACTTTGTGCAAATTAAAGAAGAGAGTGTCCCTCAAGCTTGGGGGAGGCTTCTCAAGTTACTTAATGCTTTGCCTGATCATCCTCTTAAGAAACCTGAAATACTTGATATCTTTTACAATGGGCTAACCGATGCTTCCAGAGATCACCTGGATAGTTGTGCTGGTTCTCTTTTCAGGGAAAGAACACCGGATGAAGCTGAAATTATATTGAATAATATGTTGACAAATGAAAATAATTGGGCACCTCCTGAGCCCGCTCCTGAGCCAGCTCCCGCTCCAATTACTGAGCCTGTTCCTAAACCAACTCCGAAGAAGAGAGGTGTTCTATTTCTCAGTCCCGAAGATATGCAAGAGGCAAAGAAATCTATGAAAGAAAAAGTTATTAAAGCTGAAGATGTGAAGAATTTACCTCCTATTGAAGAAATACATGGTCTTAATTTACCACCTGTTGAAGAAACATATGATCTCAATCCTTTATTTATTGAAGAACCTCCTGATCTCGATATCCCGACACAGGTAGTAAAGGTAAATTCTCTCTATATATTTGATGAAGGTGATATCCCTCACTATAAGTCTGCTAGGTAATGCTTTGATGAGTTTGATAATTTTATTGTCAAACAAGAAATTTTCAATGCTTATTTTGGTAGAAAATTGAAATATGATTCCGATATGATTAAATACTTGGGTGATTATATGGCTAATATTAGAGGTGAACTTAAACTTGTTAGCAAACATGCTTCTATGGTTACCACTCAAGTAGAACAAGTACTTAAAGATCAAAAAGAAGTTCTTGATGAAATGAATAGTAAGAAAAATGATTATGCTGTTAGAGTGGCTACTAGAACTAGTAGAATGACTCAGGAACCTTTGTATCCTGAAGGCCACCCTAAGAGAATAGAGCAAGATTCTCAGAGAAATAATATTGATGTTCCTAGTTCTTCCAAAAAGAAGAAAAAGAAAAATGATAGAACTGTGCAAACTTCTAGTGAACCTATTGCTGAACCACCTGATAATCCAAATGATATCTCTATGTCTGATGCTGAAACACAATCCGGTAATGAACATGAACCTAGTGAAAATGTTAATGATGATGTTCATGATGATGCTCAACCTAGTAATGATACTGATGTAGAAATTGAACCTGTTGTTGATCTTGATAACCCACAATCAAAGAATCAACGTTATGATAAAAGAGACTTTGTTGCTAGGAAACATGGTAAAGAAAGAGAACCTTGGATTCAGAAACCCATGCCTTTTCCTCCCAAACCATCCAAGAAACAGGATGATGAGGATTTTGAGCACTTTGCTGAAATGATTAGACCTATCTTTTTGCGTATGCGATTGACTGATGTGCTCAAAACAAATCCTTATGCTAAATATATGAAAGATATCATTACTAATAAAAGAAAGATACCGGAAGCTGAAATTTCCACCATGCTTTCTAATTATACTTTTAAAGGTGGAATACCAAAGAAACTTGGAGACCCCGGAGTACCTACTATACCTTGCCCCACTAAAAGAAATTATATTAAAACTGCTTAATGTGATCTTGGAGCCGGTGTTAGTGTTATGCCTCTCTCTTTATATCGTAGACTTGACTTGAATAAGTTGAAACCTACTGAAATATCTTTGCAAATGGCTGATAAATCAACTGCTATAAATGTCGGTATTTGTGAGGATGTGCCTGTTGTCGTTGCGAACGTTACTATTTTAACGGACTTTCTTATTCTTGATATTCCCGAGGATGATAGTATGTCTATTATTCTTGGAAGACCTTTTCTTAACACTGCATGGGCTGTTATTGATTGCAACAAAGGCAATGCCACTTTTCATGTTAATGGTAATGAGCATACGGTACACTTTCCGAGGAAACAACCTCAAGTCCATAGTATCAACTCTATTGGAAATATTCCATCGATTATATTTGGAGGTTTTGAATTTCCTTTTCCTACTGTCAAAAAGAAATATGATATACTTATTATTGGGGATGTGCATATCCCCGTTGAGGTAACTTAGTGTTATTCGAAATTTCTCTGGTTTCATGATTATCGGAATGAGTTTGTTAACAAGACTTGATCAACCTTGTTAGTGGATTCTTTTTGATGAGCATGAGATGGATGAAACTAGAAGCACAACCTTCTGTACCCTCTTTATATTCTCTGTTCTTCAGTAGAAATAAAGTAAAAATAGTATTCTTCTGTCTGTTTCCTGTCTTATCCGTGCAATATAAAAATATCCCGAAAATAAAAGTCCTCAGAATGACATGCCAATTTAATATGATTTTTTCGGGAATATTTGAGGATTTACTGTGCAAAAATTACCGCAGGGGAAGCTGCCACCTGGCCACGACGGTGGAGGCCCCCCCCCTCTAGGGCGCGCCCCCTGCCTCATGGGCCCACGGTGGCCCTCCTCCACTTATCCCAACACCCATCTTCTTCATCTGCCTCACACAAACCCGAAAAACCAACTCAAGCACGAGTTCCAGCCACTTTTGCTGTGATTTTCGATCTCCTTGCTCAAAGCACCTCTCGCAAAACTGCTTGGCGAGATTGTTCCTTGGTATGTGACTCCTCCTTTGGTCCAATTAGTTTTTGTTCTAGTGCTATATTATTTGCAAATTTGTGCTGCATAGGTGACCATGTTCTTGAGCTTGCATGTCAAATTTATAAGGTTCCAAGTAGTTCTAATGCTTGATATAGGCTCTAGGCACTTGTAGGAGTTTTTGCTATTAGTTTTATTGAAGTTGGTTCACTTTTGTTTGAAGTTACTAAAAATTTCAGATTATTTCAGAAATAATGAAGAGACTTTTGAGGGGCTCATCGAGCCTAAGATCAAAGGAGAAACAAAATGAAGAAGCTTAGAGGCCCAAATATAATTTGCCTTGCACCGCGGAGATACGGCCGTGTGAATGGCCTTCTAATAATTTCTTGACACAGGCCGGGATTTATGAGGATTTCTATTCATTGATTGAAAATGCTGGCCTCACCGACTTTGTCCGCGACCAACGTCCACAGTATCTCTTACTCACAAATACTCTCGGGCAAAACTTCTACTTTTACCCTAAAGAATCACCTCCTTCAGTAGAGTTTCATTTATATGACGTTGTGAAGAAAATGCCATTGTCTGAATTTTGCACAGTATGCAACATACCCCCTGAGGGTATCTTAGAGGAACCACCCCATAAAGAGGTGGAACCATTTGTTAAACTTATCTCTGTGGGAGAAACCAGGAAGGTTTCTGATGCAAGAATTACTAGCATACATTTTCCTATATTACGCTATTTTGCCTTATTTGCTAGTCGTTGCTTGATTGGTCGCGGGAACTGTGGGAACCTTAGTGTTCCTGATATTATTATTTTGTTACATGGGTTGTACCACGACAACACTGTCAGTATGGGCGGAATTGTTGCTAGACGGTTGAGTCTGAACCGTACTAAGGGCCCCATCTTTGGAGGCATTTATGCTTCTCGCCTTGCTACATATTTTAACATAGCTATTAGGCATTATGAGAAAGAAGAAAAATTGCTGCCTAATGCTTATCTAGATTATAATAGTATGATAGCACATGATTTTCTTGTTAAGGACAGGAATGGAGAGCTCAAATATAAGTTATACTTTGATAAACATCATCCTGAAACTATTACGCTGCCTGCTCCTTCTTTGTTTAATTTTGTAGGACCCTATCTTGTTACGTGGGCTGCCGTTCAAGATCACAAAAATCCTGCACCAGCCCCGGAACCGGAACCACAAGATGAGCCTCCACGACAATCTGTTTATTCTTGGGATCCACAGATGACTGTCAGTCAATGGCAGTCAGAGTCTACCTCATCACAGTATGATCCAAACTATTCTTCGTCACAGTACGACCCCAGCTACACCTACGGGTATCCGCCAGGCTATCCCTGGCAATAAACCAACTTAGGCCAAAAGCCTAAGCTTGGGGGAGTACGTATTTCTCACCGATATTACATTTATGTTCACACACACACTCATTGTTAGATGTCGATGCTCATACTCTTTCACTGCAATATCCATGCTAGTTTATTTTCCTTTTTCCTGCTTTCTTCTTGTTTGTTAAACCTTAAGAAAAACCAAAATAAAATAGTAGTAGTTTACTTTCTTGCTATAGTAGTAATTAAAAAGAAAAACCCAAAAATATTTCCCGTTCTTCTTTTGCTTGTTGGGAGCTTTCCCGTGTAAATATTTTTTATTTCTTTTCTTTTCTTTGAGGGTCAGTAGGAGAAGACCATGATTAAATTGTTGAAGTGGCTCTTATATGCTTTATTGTTTATTTAACCAAGAGCCCATATTGCCTTGTCTTCTCCTGTTTATTGAATGCTCGCAGATTCCAGATTAGTCCAATGCACTTGCACTCTCATTATTATTCACAACGTTCGGTCGTGCAAGTGAAAGGCAATTATGATGATATATGATGGACTGACTGAGATGGGAAAAGCTGGTATGAACTCGACCTCTTTTGTTTTTGTAAATATGATGAGTTCATCGTTCTTGATTCAGCTTATTATGAATAAACATGTTTGCAATGACAATTAGAGATCGTAGTTGCTTGTGCCATGCTTGATTAGCTATGAGTTATAATGATATACCTTGAGGGCCAACATGCTATTGAGATGGTTATGATGTGGTATGATGGGGTGGTACCCTCCTTTGAATGATTTAAGTGACTTGACTTGGCACACGTTCATGCATGTAGTTGAAACAAATCTACATAGCCTTCACGATATTTATGTTCATGGTGGATTATATCCTACTCATGCTTGCATTCAATGTTTATTAATTTTAACGCATGTATATGGCTGTTGTCGCTCTCTTGTTGGTCGCTTCCCAATCTTTTGCTAGCCTTCACCCGTACTAAGCGGGAATACTGCTTGTGCATCCAATCCCTTAAACCCCAAAGTTATTCTAGATGAGTCCACTATAACTTCCTATATGCGGTATCTACCTGCCGTTCCAAGTAAATTTGTATGTCCCAAACTCTAAACCTTCAAATAAACATTCTGTTTTGTATGCTCGAATAGCTCATATATCAACCAAGGTTGCCCTTATCTTCCATGTTAGGCGGGTTATTCTCAAGAGGAGTGGACTCCGCTCCTCACTCACGAGAAAATGGCTGGTCACCGGTATGCCCAGTCCCATGCTTTATGCAAACTAAATCAAAATTAATTGCAAACAAAACTCCCCCTGGGACCTGATGTATGTTGGAGGCACTCGTTGTTTCGAGCAAGCCATGGATTGATTCTTGTTGGTGGAGGGAGAGTATAAACTTTACCATTTTGTTTGGGAACCGCCTATAATGTGTGTGACATGGAAGATATCGCCATCTCTTAGTTGCTATGTTGACAATGAAAGTATACCGCTCAAAATATAATTTATCTCTATTTCAAAACCGAGCTCTGGCACCTCTACAAATCCCTGCTTCCCTCTGCGAATGGCCTATCTATTTACTTTTATGTTGAGTCATCACCCTCTTATTAAAAAGCACTAGGTGGAGAGCACAGCTGTCATTTGCATTCATCACTATTAATCTATGTTGGGTGTGACTATGATTGAATCTCTTTTACCATGAATGACAATGTCTAGTCAGTCCTTGATCTTTAAAGGTGCCCTGCATTTATGTTTTGCTGTCTCAGAAAGGGCTAGCGAGATACCATCTTGTTATATCATATTATGATTGTTTTGAGAAAGTGTTGTCATGCGAGATTTATTATTATGGCTTGCTAGTTGATTATGCTATTGATATGAGTAATTGTGAGACCTGAGAATTATTGCAAATGTGGTTAGTTATGATATATGCTGAAAACTTGAATGTTGGCTTTACATAGTTACAACAACAAGAGCAAACAGAGTTTGTAAAAGTTTTTCTTTTTCTCTTTCAGTTTGTCAACTGAATTGCTTGACGACAAGCAAGGGTTTAAGCTTGGGGGAGTTGATACGTCTCCGTCGTATCTACTTTTCCAAACACTTTTGCCCTTGTTTTGGACTCTAACTTGTATGATTTGAATGGAACTAACCCGGACTGACGCTGTTTTCAGAAGAATTGCCATGATGTTGTTTTATGTGCAGAAAACAAAATATCTCGGAATGACCTGAAACTCCACGGAATACCTTACAATAAATAATAAAAAATCGTCGCCAAAGATGAAGACCAGGGGGCCCACACCCTGTCCATGAGGGTGGGGGCGCGCCCCCCTACCTCGTGGGCCCCCTGGAAACCCTCCGACACCAACTCCAACTCTATATATTGGCTTTCAGGGAGAAAAAAATCTGAGAGAAGAAATCATCGCGTTTTACGATACAGAGCCGCTGCCAAGCCCTAAAACCTCTCGGGAGGGCTGATCTGGAGTCCGTTCGGGGCTCCAGAGAGGGGGATTCGTCGCCGTCGTCATCATCAACCATCCTCCATCACCAATTTCATGATGCTCACCGCCGTGCGTGAGTAATTCCAACGTAGGCTTGCTGGACGGTGATGGGTTGGATGAGATTTATCATGTAATCGAGTTAGTTTTGTTAGGGTTTGATCCCTAGTTTCCAGGAGGGGGCTCCAGATACTAAGTTTCCAGGTGTGGTTGAATTGACAACTCAGTTGCTAATACTTGAGAATATTCTTTGGCTCCCCTTGTGTCGAATCAATAAATTTGGGTTGAATACTCTACCCTCGAAAGCTGTTGCGATCCCCTATACTTGTGGGTTATCAAGACTAATTTCTGGCGCCATTGCCGGGGAGCATAGCTCTATTCTTTGAGTCACTTGGGATTTATATCTGCTGGACACTATGAAGAAATTAAAAGACGCTAAGACAACAATTTATCCCTCAACT
>NC_053025.1:618088809-618131539 GCF_003073215.2 Triticum urartu
AATTTAGAGGTGCAACGTACCGGTTGGAACCCACTAAGGGTAAAATTTTATTTGTCCCATTTAAATATGGTCAACATTTTATTTTATATTTTAAAGAAATTTGACATATAGTTGGAAAATGTTAAGATGCTTTTTAAGAATATTGATAAATACCCAATGTGTATTTAGGAAAGACTAGTAAATATGCCCGTCCGTTGCAACGGAAGAGAAAATATTATTTTTATCTGAGTCGCTATTTTAATTTCGATTTTGACTCATCATATTGATGGCAGGCACCTACGGCCACACTTAGGCAGCATCTAGACGGTGCCACTCGACACTAAGGAAGCCTCATCTATGAATTAAGTCTATTTAAGAAAACCTATATGTATCACTGTCACGTGCAGCGGATGGAACACAAGTTGATATCCTACATATTGGTCCCAAATGACTATCACAATAATTCTTCAGATATTTTAAAAATAAATCTTCATGTAGATGTTCATGAATTTTACAAATGTATCACTAGTAGAAAAAGGATCAAATGTTCAGATCATTAGTACCGGTTTGTATTTGAGCCGGCACTAATGTGGCCATTAGTGCTGGTTTCAACGGCTAGGCAGGCCACTCTCATTAGCACCGGTTCGTGCCGAATTTTTAGCACCGGTTCGTGCCACGAGCCGGTACTAAAGAGAGTGGTGGCAGGATGTTGTCAGTCTAGAGCCCCTCCAGCACCTTTAGTACCAGTTCGTGCGACGAACCAGTACTAAAGGTCGTCCTATATAAACCCTTCGTCCACCTATGCTCTGTTCTTTCCCCTTTTCCCTCTCCTCTCTGTTCTTCCCTTCTCCCTCGAGGTTATCACACATTTTGCCCAAATTTTGTCAAGATTTGAAGGCCCCATCCATTCAAATGATCACAAAGGTTAGCAACTTTGTCCTTTCATCTCTCATTGCTAGATTAGCTCTCGCAATGATTTATATAGTGATTAATTTGTGGGTTTTAGTAATTTGGAAGGAATGATATGTGGTAGTATTTGATTTATATGCAATTTGAGGTCAAAATAACACTTAGTTTGCATATGTAGGTGTGGTTTACTTAAATCTCCGTCGTAACCACCGTCGATCTCCCGCACCGTCCCGTCGCCGGCACCACCTTGTGGTGAGCCTCTTGTTCTTATCTTTTTTATATAAAAAATCCATGTTTGTGTGATTTGGATATATAGTTACTCATATAATTATCTTACCCGTATGTTGTTTGTTATACATAGTGCCATGGTTTTGATATCCGTCCCCATCGGCCCTCATCCGTGTTATGATTCGGATGTGGTATATTATCTTTTTTTACAACTATTTGTTGCATTTTGTGTTTATGACAAATTATGTCCATCAAGTTGACATAGATATTTTTATCTAGGAGGTATGTGAACCGGAAATTCCAACCGACCCTATTATCGAGAGGTTAAATTTAGTTGAAAGAGAAAACGAGTATTTGAAAGAAAAATTGAAAATAATTGAGGGGGAGAAGATGGAATGGGAGTTGCATGTTGCCGATGTCGTCAATGATCACAAGATCAAGATGGAGAAAATGCGCTTGAAGATTAGAAAGATTAGAAAATATGCCATTGATAGTGAGGCTTGGTATCATTATGCTGTTGGACCAATTGTTACCTTAGTTGCGATCTTGATCGCATTTGTTGTTGCATTTAAATGATTTAGCTAGAGAGTTATTTGTTTGTTGCATTTAAGTGTTGTATGAACTTATGTATGAACTTTATGTGTATGAACTTGTATTAATTTGATCTTTTCGGTGTTGTGTAATGAATGAGCCAACAATGGATGTATGATGACCGATGCTCTCCCGAGTTCATTAATGGCATGCATACTTTTCTGCTTGCGGCTGAGGCAAACAAGCGAGCAGATGGTTTTATGCCTTGTCCATGTGCTGGCTGTAAAAATGATCACAATTACTCTAACTCAAGAACCATTCACATCCACCTGTTTGAGTCTGGTTTCATGCCCCACTATAATGTTTGGATCAAGCACGGAGAAAGAGGGGTTATGATGGAAGACAATGAAGAAGAAGAGGACGACGACAACTATCCTGGCCATGGGTTCCCTGAATACAATGATACAATAATGGGGGAAGAAGTTGAGCTGGCAATGGGGGAAGAATCTGAGCCGGCAATGCGGGAAGAAGCTGAAGAAGAGGCATCAGATGAGACCGCTGATGATCTAGGTCGGGCCATTGCCGATGCAAAGAGAAACTGCGCAAGTGAAAAGGGGAAGAAGATGTTGCAGCGCATGTTAGAGGATCACAAGAAATTGTTATACCCGAATTGCGAAGCTGATAAGAAAAAGTTGGGCACCACACTGGAATTGCTGCAATGGAAGACAGAGAATGGTGTGTCTCACAAGGGATTTGGAAAGTTGCCGGTAATGATAAAGAATATGCTTTCAAAGGAAAACGAATTGCCCGAGAGTACGTACGAAGCAAAGAAGGATGTCTGCCCTCTAGGGTTAGAGGTGCAGAAGATACATGAATGCCCTAATGACTGCATCCTCTACCGCGGTGAGTACGAGGATTTGAACGCGTGCCCGGTATGCGGTGCATTGCGCTATAAGATCAGCCGCGATGACCCTGGTGATTGATAACCCACAAGTATAGGGAATCAATTGTAGCCTCTTTCGATAAGTAAGAGTGTCGAACCCAACAAGGAGCTAAAGATAGAACAAATATTCCCTCAAGTTCTATCAACCACCGATACAACTCTGCACACGCTTAACGTTCGCTTTATCTAGAACAAGTATGAAAATAGAAGTATATTATGTAGGTGTTTTTGGATAGGTTTGCAAGATAATAAAGAGCATGTAAATAAAAAGTAGGGGCTGTTTAAATAAAGACATAACTAAGTTAGTTTTAGTAAAGAGCTTTTTGTTATGAGAAAGTTATTTGTCCCTAGGCAATCAATAACTAGACCGGTAATCATTATTGCAATTTTATTTGAGGGAGAGGCATAAGCTAACATACTTTCTCTTCTTGGATCATATGCACTTATGATTCGAACTCTAGCAAGCATCCGCAACTACTAAAGATCATTAAGGTAAAACCCAACCATAGCATTAAAGTATGAAGTCATCTTTATCCCATACGCAAACAACCTACTTACTCGAGTCAGTGCTTCTGTCACTCACGCCACCCACCATAAGTAAATCCTGAACATATTGCAAACCCTACAACGGGAATCCCTCACGCTTGCGCGACATGGAGAGCACCATAGGACAGCACCAGTAATAAAACATGCAACTCAAACCAATCACGATCATCAATTAACCCATAGGACAAAACGAATCTACTCAAACATCATAGGATAGCCATACATCATTGGGAAATAATATATAGCGTTGAGCATCATGTTTAAATAGAGATTACAGCGGGTAAAAGATGGTTTACACCGCTGCATAGAGAGGGAAGAGTTGGTGATGATGGCGATGAAGTTGTTGGTGAAGATTGCGGTGATGATGATGGCCCCCGGTGTTACTCCGGCGCCACGGGAAGCGAGGGGGAGAGAGCCCCCCTCCTTCTTCTTCTTCCTTGACCTCCTCCCTAGATGGGAGAAGGGTTTCCCCTCTGGTCCTTGGTCTCTATGGCGTGGGAGGGGCGAGAGCCCCTCCGAGATAGGATCTGTCTCTCTGTCTCTCTCTGTTTCTGCGTTCCCCTGGCTGCCCTTTCACCGTTTCGTATATATATATATGGAGATTCGTAACTTTGATTGGATTGAAACCTCCGCCGAGATTTTTTTTTCTGAAAAATAGCTTTCTTGCGTCAAAAGAATAGCAACAACCGCCTTACGAGGGCCCCACGAGGGTCAGGGGCGCGCCCCCCTGCCTCGTGCCTCCCTCGGGCACCATCTCACATTGATTTTCTTCCCATATTCTCCAAATACTCCAAAAATATTCTCCGTCCGTTTTTATCCCGTTTGAATTCCATTTGATATGAGGTTTCTGCGAAACATAAAACATGCAACAAACAGGAACTGGGCACTGGATCAATATGTTAGTCCCCAAAAATAGTATAAAAAGTTGCCAAAATTATATGAAAGTTGTAGAATATTGGCATGGAACAATCAAAATTATAGATACGACGGAGACGTATCAGGATCCCCAAGCTTAATTCCTGCTCGTCCTCGAGTAGGTAAATGATAAAAAAGATAATTTTTGATGTGGAATGCTACCTAGCATAATCTTGATCACATATCTAATCATGGCATGAATATTAAGATACGAGTGATTCAAAACAATAGTCTATCATTTGACATAAAAACAATAATACTTCAAGCCTACTAATAAAGCGATCATGTCTTTTCAAAATAACATGGCCAAAGAAAGTTATCCCTACAAAATCATATAGTCTGGCTATGCTCCATCTTCACCACACAAAATACTCATATCATGCACAACCCCGATGATAAGCCAAGCAATTGTTTCATATTTTTGACGTTCCCAAACCTTTTCAACTTTCACGCAATACATGAGCGTGAGCCATGAACATAGCACTATAGGTGGAATAGAATGGTGGTTGTGGAGAAGACAAAAAGGAGAAGATAATCTCACATCAACTAGGCGTATCAACGGGCTATGAAGATGCTCATCAATAGATATCAATGTGAGTGAATAGGGATTGCCATGCAACGGATGCACTAAGAGCTATAAGTATATGAAAGCTCAGACTGAAAACTAAGTGGGTGTGCATCCAATTTGCTTGCTCATGAAGACCTCGGGCGTTTGAGGAAGCCCATCATCGAAATATACAAGCCAAGTTCTATAATGAAAATTCCCACTAGTATATGAAAGTGATAACTCAAGAGTCTCTTTATATGAAGAACATGGTGCTACTCTGAAGCACAAGTGTGGTAAAAGGATAGTAACATTGCCTCTTCTCTTTTTTTCTCTCATTTTGTTGTTTTTGTTGTTGTGTTTTTTTGGTGGGCTTCTTTGGCCTTTTTTTTATTTGGGTTTCTTTGGCCTCTTTTTTTTATTTTTAAAGTCCGGAGTCTCATCCCGACTTGTGGGGTAATCATAGTCTCCATCATCCTTTCCTCACTGAGGCAATGCTCTAATAATGATGATCATCACACTTTTATTTACTTACAATTACAACTCGATACTAGAACAAATATATGACTCTATATGAATGCCTCCGGCGGTGTAGCGGGATGTGCAATGATCTAGCGTAGCAATGACATCAAAAAACGGACAAGCCATGAAAACATCATGCTAAGCTATCTTACGATCATGCAAAGCAATATGACAATGAATGCTCAAGTCATGTATATGATGATGATGGAAGTTGCATGACAATATATCTCGGAATGACTATGAAAATGTCATGATAGGTAGGTATGATGGCTGTTTTGAGGAAGGTATATGGTGGGTTTATGGTACCGGAGAGGAGCAAACATGCTGCTATTTGAACTAACTAGAAAAATAATTTATACTATCATACTCACTCTTATTTTGACTTATTTCCCCATCAAATCAGATACTGGTACTATAACTAAGAATTGTTGTCATGAGCATGTACGTCCTCAAGTGTTCTTATCAATGACTAAGATTACCAGAAAATACACAAGCTCAATAAATCAGATCATTTTTCCATCTATGCTGACTTTGCTTGCATACATACACTAGAGTTAGCCAGGTTTACCAGAGGAGAAACCAAAATGTGTCGTAAAATCTTCTACTGTATATATGATCTCTATGAGTGTTTCTTTTCTTCTCAATGTGTGTGTATATATACACCTGAAAGAATGAATCTTCTATGTATCGGCATCGCATTGCCTATGTATTGGTATATGGTTATGTGCAGAGCTCAGTAGCTTTCTTCTTCAACCTCCTCTGTTTGTTTGATTATATAAGCACAGATGTGTATGGCTCCCTCCAAAGAACAATGAAGCAACAAGCCAAGGTAGTAAGTTGCAGCCACCATGGTGTGGGTGTTCGAAGAGGATGTGCATGCCCTAGCACCCCAGAAAAAGGGAAACAAGAGAGGAATAAATATGATGCTATTTGAACTGACTAGAGAATTATAATCTTCGTAAGTCGCTATCAAATTAAAACACCAGTATAACTAAGAGTCGCCATCATGCCAATGTCATGTGTTTTATCAATGAATGAGGTCACTTCATCTCCAATAGATGAGTCCACACCTTGTGTTTTCTGAATCCACACTTGGATGATCAAGGTGAGAAGCATTACCAGTATCACCAGGCACTCCTCAAACCTCAACTGTAACACTTACACCTGCCTGGTCATCACATTACAGACGTTGATAGTACTCGGGTCGGTTGCATAGTTGGTCAACATCTCAGCATTGCACAGCCATTGCAAATTGAGTATATAGGGCTGGAATTTGCATTGTTTGGTACCAGTATTGGGAACGTTACTATGCCAAAGCTTATTCTGTATTTTTCTACACAGCTCTAAAGAATGCCTCTCAATGAAACACGAGCTCAATAAATCCAAATAATACTAAAAAAGCTTCCAAGTTTTGTAACAGATTCAGTCACACGTTATTTGTTCTGATGGTTTGATTGGTTTTAAGTATGCACTGGACATCATTATTCATGGTCTACTGAATTTTATCGATGCATTATCTCAAATTCAGTACCACTCTGTGTGCTAGATGATTTTTCTTCTTATGCTTACAATGCACAATCACTAGAATTGCTATGATTCTCAAACGTAATAGGCAAAAAGGGAGCAGCTTCCATTATGAAACTGCAAGATTCCGGAGGTTCTCCGTACTCATTGATCATGGAGAACTTGTACTGAATTACATTGGCATGTTTATACCCAATCCAATGTGCTCAACCAAGAGTTCAGAGAGGAAATTAACTAAAGTAGAGAACAAATAAATAATGGATCTCTTTGGAGGTACAGGGAGAACTAGTGTTTGAATGTACCATAAGTTAAATAGGACTGAGCCAGCATATGTCCCAGCTGGACCTGAGCCTGGGTGTTCAGATGCAGATGGCCGTCTTGGAACGGCAACCCCATCGCGTCGACAAACCTCACGTTCCGAAGTTTTAAGCCCTTCTGAGCTTCCCTTACGACTTCGGTGTACTGCCCAAGCCCTGATGCCAGCCCAACCTGAATCGTCAAAAGATCGATAAAATCTATGAGAAATGAGCGCATAGACACCACTGCTGCCCAAAGCTAGTACTTTCTGTATGCATCTACATCTAATTGCTGGAGTGGAGACAATAGATGATGCTCCAAATTTAGATGGTTCCATGTATAAACGTTGCTGCTCTGCATTTGAGATACTCGGCTAACCTCGGGTACCCAATTTGGGAGATGCAGCTGCAACCAAAACAGGACTTCACTAGGTTTGTCTAATTCTTTGACAAACATGCCCAGTAGCTAGTACCCATGGCGTATTACTACTGCAGTCTCTTCGCTAGGACCAGGTGCACATATAGTGTGGCTTCAGCTGTACTATGTCCTCTGTCTACGCAAATGAATGTTAGGCCAACGACTACTACCAACTCTGCTCTACGTGTACGCCCACTAACAAAAAAAGGAGTGGAATGTTCTTTGCTTCTCATGGAAAGGAAGATCACCACCAACCATGCCCAAGTGACAAGTAAAGCTGCTAGCTTTACAGTCCCTCCACTGACACAACGAACCATTCGACCTCCAGATCATGCAGATGATACAGATCTAGAATATTAAATGAGTAAATCAAGAAGAATGAATGAAGCAACATGATGGATCGAGATGGCGGTGGACGGACCTGGATGAGGAGGAGGTGGGGCATGGCGAGGTCCTGGCGGAGGTCGCGGACGAGGGCGCCCATCCGGCGCGCGTACTCGCTGGCGTCGGCCCAGCGCACGGTGTCGCTCTCGCCCTGGTACCACAGCACGGCCCCGATCCGCCCCCCGGTCTCCACGGCGACCCGGGCGCGCCGCACCATGTCCGCGTACAGCTCCGACCCTTTCCCCCACTCGGCCATCCGCGTGCCGCCGACGGCGCAGGGCACGAGGGCGACGGCGGCGCCGCGCGCGCCGCCGGAGCGGAGCACGGCGTTGGCGAAGGACATCCCGGGGCCGACCCCGCAGGTGCGGTTGCCGTCGATGCCCTGGTGCAGCGGCTCCCTGGCCTGCTCCCAGCGCAGCGAGGGGGAGAGGCGGAGGACGGAGGCCGAGGGCGCGCAGTCCGGCGGCACCACGCCGTCCCAGTGCGTGCCGGTCACCCCGCCGCGGCCGGCCATGTTGGACTGGCCGGCGAGGATGAAGATGAGCTTGTTGGACGGGGGCACGTCGGCGGCGGCGTGGTGGTGCCGCAGCGCGGCGGCGGAGGCGGCGAGGAGGCAGAGGAAAGGGAGCATCTTGGTCGCGGACTGCGGTCGGTCGGGGGCAACGTTCCTTCGGGCGGAGTGGGGAAGCGGACGGAGGGGTTTGAATAAGCGGTGCGGTCGGTGTCGCTGGTTGGTGGGCCCGCTTTCGGACCGGAGTCAACCGGAGTGGGATACTGCTGCTATTTAATTCAGGCGTGCTGATCGATGCAGCTCCGGGCTCCGATCCAGATCCAAGCACATGGACATTGTTCCCTCTTGAAAACAACTTTTTTTAAAAGACATTTACCTCAAATTTTATGAACTTTGTGAGTGCAGCCTTTCAGTGCCCAGACTTATCTGCATCTGGTTAAAAAAACATAAAAAATTCAAAATAAATAAAAAAATCCAAAATAATTTTGCATGGTAGAAGATTTATTGCATGAGATTCGTTCCAATTTTCAGGTCATTTGAACATCTGAGTAGCACCCACCACAAAAGACAAATCGGATTAAAACAGTGCATGAACGTTAAACTTTTTTATAGACCCTGAATTTGTCTTTTTTACCGAGAGCTGCTCAGATGTCCAAATGATCTGCAAAATTTACTCAAATTAACAAATAATTAATATACATTTTGGCAACGATACATTATCGTTGAACTTATTATCAAAAGGTAACTTATCAAAACAAATGGAGAAAACAGTTTGGTTAAAAAATTCCTAATTTTTAGTCATGAGGATGAATATAAAAAAAATGAATACTATTTTTTAGTCATGAGGATGATATAAGAAAATGAATACTCGAACATGCATTATGATAACATTGAATATAACTTATGGTGAACATGCATTATGGTAAACTTGGAATGCAAATTACAAGTTGGAAAGATGAAATTAGGTAAAATAGAAGTTATGGTGATCATATTGTTCCGAAGAAATGAGTCGGCTTCAATCAGCTATGTGTGGAAGTTAAAACTAGCACCAATTTGTTTCCGGGTTTTCTTGAGAAGCATTTACTCTCTCTTCATCTCTTTCTGCTTTTCTTAAACTTGAATCTTTGTGAACTTTTGTATGGAATATTTTTGCCATCCTAGTCCAAGCCTCACTCAACCAACCATTTTGACCTATAGGATAAGAATTGTTGTACTCATGGAGTAACTCTACCAAACCTTTTTCAAGAGCTAGATTCCATTAAGCTCTTTGCGTTTAACTGCACAAGCCAAACCTTTTCCACGAGTTGGATTCCATTGAACACTTTGCTCGGGATTCCATTAAGCTACTGTTCACACTTACGCTGCTCCGCATGCCCCAAGGACGCCATGGTGGGCCTCATGCCTATGTAGGGTTTTTGTTTGTGAGAGATTTTCCAATTGATATATTTTTTTTCAATTGATATAACTGGGCAATTCTGCAGTGAAATAGGCTGGAATGCTTCCAATGTTCGTGCAGTATCTCTATTAGACACAACAACGATTAGTGTGTGCTCTAGGGAGGCGGCCCGTAATAGGCATAATGGTACAGGGCGCACCCCCGCTCCCTCGATGTTGGGCTTGTCCATTTACGTTTCTTCGTTTCTGTTAAACTTCATAAAAAGGGTGCTCGCGACGGATTCAAACACGAGACCTCTTTCTTTCGCAAAAAAAAAAAACACGAGACCTCTTTGTTTAGAGTATACCGCGGTAACTACTTGTAGGACATCTCGACCGTTTGTGCCCGCTAACTTATTTTTTCCTTTTATTCTCTTCAGTTCGGGAAGCCCCCGGTTTTGGGAAGCTTCCAAAACCGGTTTTTCTCAGTTCAATGGTCAGTTTCTAGACGGTTCTTATTTTGTTTTCTTTTTCTTTTTTGTTGTTCTTGTTCTTTTTTGTTTTTCTTAAACGCGCGAACTTTTCTCAGAGTTGTGACCTTTTTGCAGTTTGTTATATTTTTTTAAAAATGAACATTTTTAAATCCAGGATTAATTTTGATTTTTTTGAGGATTTTCTTTGAAAATTATGTTTTTTGAAGTCAACAGTTGACCGAGGAACCAAATGTGGCCAGTAGAGAGGCTGCATCGCTAGTAGGTAATGGGCCGGCCTATTGCTATACGCTAGTGGGCGCCAGAACTCCTGGCTAGGCATAAGGCGCCGACTAGGAGCTCCGCGTCTATTGAACGTGGAGTAGGTGCTCAAAAGAAGATCTAGTGAGGCAGTGGGTTTGGGCAAAGTTTGGGGAGCAAATTTGATTTTCAAGGTGAAATAAATAAATGAAAGTACTCGATTTTTGTTTAGATTGCCCAATCACCAATGCCCCGCTGTTAGAGCAACTCCAATGGGGCGATCCATTTCGTCCGCGGCCGTTCGTTTGGATCGACGCGGACAAAAAAACCAGGCCAATGCACCGACCAAATAGACGCGCGTCCGTTTTCGTCCGCCTGCCGACCCATTCCCGATCTATTTTTGAGTCTAATTTGCGTCGGCGCGGACAAAAGACGGACGCGCGCGCTCGCCCTCTTTCTTCACCGGGCCCGCTGATCGGTGGCATATTGGATTCACACCCTCGCCCGCTTGCTACGTCGCCGACGCCGCCGACCATTTTTTCAGATAAAAATGGATACATAGATAATTCTAGCGTATATAGATAAAAAGAAAAGACCACTACTCGTCGATTTCTGACTCCGACTCGGTAATGTCCTCCTCCGATGTCTGAATGTAGGCGTCAGCATACGCCTCGTCTTCAAAGTCCCAACCCGTCGTTTTTCGTAGTTTCAATTTCAATTGAGCTGCCTGCTTCCGCGAACACTTGTCCTCCCGATAGGCGGCTCGCTCCCTCCTCCTCGCGTCCCTCTCCGATCTCAATTGCTTGTAGACCTGGCGCTCGTCGACGATGTCCTGCGGGAAGCCTCCGTGCCACACCACCAAGGCTTCCACGTCCTTCTCTACGATGGCGAGGCGACGCTGCCGCCTCCGGTGAACACGACGATCCTCGTCGGTGAAAAGCCGTGGGAGAGGCGCCAGATCCTCTCGGCGGGCGCAGGTTGCCTTTTGCTTCGCTTCCTCCCTCCAACACTCACTGCTGCTCCAGTACGTACGCGTCTTCTGCACCAACACTGCACCAGAGTAAACATCCAAATTCCGACAGCTCATTTGACGCGCGCGTGACAGGCGCACAACACATGCACCGTCAGACAACAAACCAAAAAGGGCTGCACCTGCACGCCATGCCCACCACCGTCCCTCACTCACTCTTTTCACTGTTGTCCTAGTACGTCCACCGCACCGCATCCACATAACTTTTCCTCCAACAAACCCGACGCGCCGTATTTATTACCACCATATCGTACACCAATATCCTCTCCAACGGCGCCATCATCACTGCCACTCCGTCACCAGTGAGTGCGAGCCACTAGCTCCGTCTCCGTGAGATGCAACCAGCTGCGGCGCCGGCAATGCCGTCCATCCTGCTGCTGCTCGCCCTGCTCGCGGCCACGGCCGTGGGCGCCGGAGCTGGGAGGACGCCGACGCTGGTGTTCATCCTGGCGGGCCAGTCCAACATGGGCGGCCGGGGCGGTGCCACCCTCAACAACCGCTGGGACGGCGTGGTGCCGCGGGAGTGCGCCCCCTCGCCGCGCACGCTCCGCCTCTCCCCCGCCCTGCGCTGGGAGGAGGCCCGGGAGCCGCTGCACTCCGGCATCGACGTGGGCAACGTGCTGGGGGTCGGCCCGGGCATGCCGTTCGCGCACGCGCTGCTCCGCGCCCCGGCGTGCCCCAAGGGCGCCGTCGTGGGCCTCGTCCCCTGCGCGCAGGGCGGCACCCCCATCGCCAACTGGTCCCGCGGCTCCCACCTCTACGACCGCATGCTCACCCGCGCCCGCGCCGCCGTCGCCGGGGCCAATGGCAAGGGGAGGATCGCGGCCATGCTCTGGTTCCAGGGCGAGACCGACACCATCCGGCGCGAGGACGCGCTGGCCTACACGGGGCGGATGGAGGCTCTGATCCGGGATGTCCGGCGGGACCTCGGCATTCCAAACCTCCTCGTCATCCAGGTTCGATGCTCCGGCCAGTGCAACTCCATTGATCTGCCAAATGAATGCTCCACCGCTCACTCCATGATGTTTTGGTGCAGGTCGGGATCGCGACGGGGCAGGGCAAGTTCGTGGATCTGGTGCGGAAGGCGCAGCGGGCGGTGCGGGCGCCCAACCTCAGGTACGTGGACGCCATGGGCCTCCCCGTCGCCAACGACTTCACGCACCTCACCACCGCGGCGCAGGTCCGGCTCGGCAAGATGCTCGCCGACGCCTACGTCGCCACGCTCCACTGATCGATAATCCAGTGACCATGATTGCTTACTAGTGCGTGTGCCTGCCTGATTACTACTAATAAGCACCTGGATTATTGTTTAGTTTGATTGATACTAGGCCATACCATCATTGGAGAGTTTGCTGATGATTAGTGTGATGGATGACAGATTAAGTGGCTAATGAATGATTCTGCTTAATTTATACTAGTCTGTAGCAGCAGCAGTATACCATGTACTCCGTATGTCAGGCTCCCAAAGGTTGCCACTGAGTACTAGATTATTGCTGCCATTAGTAGGTACTCTCTTCGTTTCAAAATATAGTGCGACCGCGCTCCCTGAGGTCCAACTTTGATCATAAATTTAATCAACGAGACCAACTGCGGCGGGAGAAAAAATTATATAATTGGAAACTTCTTTCGAATACGAATTCACTGATATAATTTTTGCTCCCGCCGCAATCGGTCTTGGTAGTTAAATTTATGGTCAAAGTTGAAGCACGAGGATAGAGGAAGCACTACATTGTGGAATGGAGGGAGTATGATTTATGCATTGTATTCTTCCCTCTTTTGCCTGTAAATGTGAAGGCAGCTGAGCTACATTAATCGACTCCAACATTCTCAAATTTATTTATGAGTTTACTGAAAAATGGCATGGTGTGTGCAATAACACAGCCAATCAGTGTAGTGCAGTGCAGGTGAGTGACCGGCTGCAAGAGATGCATTGCACATCCAATCGGAATCTGAATTGCAGTTGCAACTGTTGCAGGCCGAGAGAAATGTCATGGCAAACAAGGCATGTGCAGGTGTAATGATTTCCGCAGCACGCAGTGATGGACGGACGGACCAGTGGTCTCCTGCAGTCCTCATGTGCTCTGCTTTTACTCATTGCTCTGCTTTGCCGTGTTGCCGTAAATAGCAGAAGGATCCCAAAATTCAGATTCCATTCCTTGGTGCATTCATCAAGTGCTTCCAAATTTTTGTATATCGGGTCCCGCTGCTGAATGTACCAAAAAATATTCCCATCTCCACACAACGGCATGCAGGTTGTACAAGAGCAGCAGCTAGCTTGGCCAAAAGAAAGCGCGCCTCATATTTTAGGAAGCAGGGAGTATTAAGAGCAACTCTAGCAGACTCCGCATCTTGCCCCGACCCGCAAAATAACCCCCAAAATATGGGTCGGGGCAGAAAAACCAGTCCGATCAGACCCCGCATTCCGTCTTGGTCCATAAAAATTTTTGAGGGGCGCGGCAAAATCCCGACCCCAACTCGGAAAAACGCGGGTTTCCCCCTTGCGGCTGCGGTGCCCTATATATAAGCGGAAGCAGTTGGTGGAGGAACATTTCATCCCGCGCTTTTCCCCCACCAACCACGTCTCATCTCCCCCCTCGCGCCGCCGCCCAAGATTCCGGCGAAAGCAGCCGGCAGGAGCATGTCGAAAGGCCGCCACGCGCACGAGGCCTCCCCTCCCTTCCCCCCTGCGTCGGCGGGCCGCCTGCTTTGCGGATCTGCGGCACTTCATCGCGGGCCGTTGGCTTTGGCTTTTTCCGGCCGCCGGTTGCTGTCCCAAGCGATGGAGTGGTCGGGGAGCCTCTCCCGTAGCCCAGGCAAGGGCGCATCGCCGCATGCAGGTACGGGTTCGTCCGCCCGCCGCCGCCGAAGGTTTGCGGGCATGGATTCATCCGGCCGTCCACCGGGCTCGGCGCTCGCGCGACGTCTTTGTGGCTTGCCGATGCCGCTCATACAGTGTGACGACTGCACGTGGAAAGTGCTACGGCTCACTTCAGGCACGCCGAAGCACCCCGGATGGGTGTTCTTCAAATGCGAAAACGACGTGGTACGTGCACTTGCGGTAGCTCATTCGATAGCTCATTCTTTAGTTCAATTGCGGTAGCTCACTTCGAGCTTGCTCATTTTCTTGTGTGGGACGATGGATGCTCATTTTTGGTTTTGGGAAGGCCAGTACATTGATTTATTGATAGAAAGAAACTTAATAGATGTTAGTGCACTCCTTAGTACAATCGAAGGCAATGATGTGGCTGCATGGGTAACTAGAGGGGAAGCAACATCTACTTCTTTCAAATTAAAGATGAAGAAAGAAGAATGCAAAATCAAGAATCCGCAGATCAACAATGAATGCATGGAGAAGATATTAGTCCAACTTGTGGCAGTAGTTATGGAAGTTGGAAATCTTCTGAAATGCATACTTCTGGTTCTTATTTTCTTTGGTTTTGCTATTCTAGCAAAGATTTCGTGATTTCTTTTGTATTTAATGTTGTTGCAAAAGCAAAGAAATGCATTATTCTAGATCAATTTAAGTTTTACGGGCCGGGAGGAGCTGCGCCAGATCAGACCACTAGTAGAAAAAGGGCCTGTTGTCCCGGTTCAAACCAGAACCGGCCGGTCCACCTTTAGTCCCGGTTGGTAACACCAACCGGTACTAAAGGAAATTTTCTGATTTTTTTGAATTTTTTTTATTTTTTATTTTCAAATTTCTGAATTATTTTAACCTCTAATCTCTAATCACCCCTCATCACTGCTCAATTTAATCTCTAATCACCCCTCATCATTCCAAATCATCTAACTTCCCGGACAGTCACCCATCCTCCCACTCTCCCAGCCTGAGCACGCTTAACTTCTGGGTTCTATTCTCCCTCGTTTCCAAGTCTGCACTCGTTGTTTTCCTGACAATAGTAAGATGTCAATCCTATTAACCCTCAGGAGTTTAGCTTGAGCATGAAGTCACACATTTCACTGTTTGAATTTGAAACTATTGTTCTAAAAAACAATAATTTTTTCGTAACACTAATATTTCTTGAATAAGTAGTTTGACCATTGTTTGACCACAGTTTGATCATAGTTTGACCAGATTTGACCAAAATTCAAAAAAACTGAAATAATTATTTAATAACACTAATATTCTTGAATAATTATTTAGTAACACTAATACTTCTTGAATAAGTAGTTTGACCATTGTTTGACCACAGTTTGACCATAGTTTGACCAGATTTGACCAAAATTCAAAAAAACCGAAATAATTATTTAATAACACTAATATTCTTGAATAATTATTTAGTAACACTAATACTTCTTGAATAAGTAGTTTGACCATAGTTTACCCACAGTTTGACCATAGTTTGACCAGATTTGACCAAAATTCAAAAAACTGAAATAATTATTTAATAACACTAATATTCTTGAATAATTATTTAGTAACACTAATACTTCTTGAATAAGTAGTTTGACCATAGTTTGACCAGATTTAATGAAAATTTTAAAAAACTGAAATTTGAGCATAACTTTTTTTCCTTTTGGAATTTGAGGATTCTACAAATTTGCAAACAGGCCATAGGCCGTCTCCATCGGATGTAACTTGTCGAGTAGATGATTTTTCATATAAAAAACTTTTTAATCCGAGTTCGTATGCAAAAGTTATGCCCATTTTACAAATTCCAGAGAGATTTTGTAAATAAAGTCGAAATTCATATTTGTAAATTTTCCCAACAACTAGACCACATATCACATGGGAAACTTATTTTATTTTATTTTATTGACATTTCCATCATTTTCTTTTGCTTTTTCTAAAACTGAAAAGGCGGTCCAGGGGGGGGGTTTGAAAATGGGACCTTTAGTACCGGTTCGTGCCATGAACCGGTACTAATGCCTCAAAGCCCATTAGTCCGGGTTGGTGGCACCAACCGGGACTAAAGGTCTAACCTTTAGTACCGGTTGGTGCCACCAACCGGGACTAATGGGCATCGCACCCTTTAGTCCCGGTTCGTGGCACGAACCGGGACTAAAGGGCCCAGGTGAACAGGGACTAATGCCTTAGCCGCACGAATCGGGATAAATGCACCCATTGGTCCCGGTTCTAGACTGAACCGGGACTAATGGGCTTACCCGGCCTGGACCAAAGCCCCTTTTTCTACTAGTGGACGCCGCACAGCCGACCTATAAAAAAAAGCATATTCCAGGAATATCCTTTTTTCGGGTCCATTATGCAGGATCTGCAACTGCGGCCGTCCGCGCCGGCCCGCAAAGGCGTTTTTACGCGAACTGCAAACACATTTTGCGGCCGGAAGGATGCGGGGTCTGCTAGAGTTGCTCTAAGCACAGTTTGGCATCGACCCTCTTACAAGCTTCGGTTCAGATAATCTTTAGTTTGGCGCTAGGTTGCACAATGATATAAAGCGGTTCCAAAAGCCCAATAGACAATTTGGCACCGCTATTCGGCATACATTGTGGATGTCCTTGATTGACTCATGGTGCACGTGCCACGTGTTAGGGTGTCTGGTAGCATTCTTAATCTAGTATGGTTGTTTGTTAGCGAATCTGGTTGGTAGCTTGCATCCGTTTGGACATGTCGGTTGGTACCGTAGCAACCTGTATTTTTAAAGGAGTGACGAAACAATTCAAAATGTGAAAAAAAAATGTCAGACAATTTTTGAAATTCTGAACATTTTTTGATTTTTTTGAAAATTTATTTTGGAATTTTGAACAGTATTGGAAAATTTATTTTTTTAAAAAGTATTCTGATTAAAAAATCAAGTAAACTTAAAAAACTGAACATTTAAACAAATTTGGATTTGGATACATGTTGTAGCTTGCTTCGCTTGTGCATGCTGGCCAGCGAATGACTACTGGAGTGTTCTATCTCCATGCATGCTACATGGGTATTTGCAGTGGCGGAGCTTGACCAAGTCCTCTGGGGGGCCAAACAGAATATATGAACTAGTGGGGAGGCCAAACACACAAAATTTTCATATGTAAGCTCTTTCTCTCAAAAAACTAAGCCTGCATGTGCCAATTATAGAGGGGCCACAGCCCCCCAGCAACACACTAAGCTCCGCCATTGGGTATTTGGGCTAAGCTCGTGCAGGCTGACGAGGCCCCGTGTAGGCTACCAACCACCCCAAACTGGGTTGAGTACAGAACGTTTGAGCTCATGCACCCTTGATGTGCTCTAACAAACACACCCTTGATTACCCCATACATGCAGTTAAAACGGCCCAAAAACATTCTTTTTGGTCGCCCCTGAAGCCCATTGGGTTTGTGGTTGTATGTGCGAATGTTTTTTGTTTGTGTGTCTTCTCTCTGGTATTTCCTGTATGGTTTGTATTACTTGAGCCTATGTTGTCAGGGCCCGCAAGGCTTTATACGTAAAAAATAAGTGAAAAATATGTAGGTGGGCATTCACTCCCCCGTTGACCATTAAAAAAAGACATTCATTTCTTACTCCAGCCAAACGTTTTTTTTAATTCTAGCCAGACGTTGGAATTGATCTTCGGGCATAGTGAGTGCTGAAGCATCCGCGTGGGATAACCTAGAGTACGGCTGGAAGATCAGCTGAGTAATTGGAATGAAGGAGGGGTCGAGAGGAGGATGTAGGCCTGGGCATGGACAACCCAAAACCCATCCCAGCCATTCGTGAAAGAAGTACTCCACTCGAATGCGACCCTTTCCTCGCTGCCATACACGAAGTAGCTGTTGTGATGCTTCCCTAATATTGCAACTTCGACGGGTACTGATGGTTGGCTTCTCGGGAAGCTTGCTATTCCATGAACCTGGAGAAGATCCGAACAGGCCCTGAATCACTTAAGGGTAGCTCCTATTTCGTGCCTTGAACGTCGGAAAAGAGAGCTGGCGATCAGACGCGCCCAAGCAGGCCGCGACCCAACAACGCGAGTTCGCTCCCGTGCCCCCGCCGCTCCTGTTCAATTGGTTGGTTGAAAGACCAATTTGATTGGTTGATTTGTTTGTCTGGCGGACCATTAACCGTGGACTTTCAAGAAAAATCATTTTTAAAAAATTCACAAAAAAATACAAAAATTGGGAATGGGAAAAAACTTTGTGAAATTCAAAGAGTTCAAAAAATGGTTTGCGATCTAAAAAACTTCACAAAAATTTAAGAAAAGTTCATGAAATCTGAAAAAAACACATATTTTATGATAAGAGTATTGCAAATTTTTAAAAGTTCATCAGTTTTAGAAAAAGTCATTGATTTGAAAAACTTCATGTATTTTCAAAAAGATTCACAAATATGAAAAAAGTTCATTAATTTCAAAAACATTCCGGTATTTGAAATAAGTTTATTGATTTCGAAACAAAGTTCAGGATATTGAAAAAAGTTCACAGATTTTTAAAAAAATTGAACAATTTTAAAAGAGTTATTGGATTTAAAAAATACTCATGCATTAAAAAAGTTAGCAAAAAACTGAAAATGTTCTTGGATTTGAAATAAAATAACAATTGTTTTTAAAAAAAAGTCCACGAGGTTGAAAAAAGTTCAGAAATTCAAGAAAAGTTCATGAATTTTGAGAAAGAATAATCAATTTTTTAAGAAGTTCATGCATTTGAAGAAAAAGGAAAGAAAAAATAAAGAACTAATTAAAACAGAACGTAACTTGGTTTTACAATACCAGAAAAAAGGAAAAAATTCTGCCACTACCTGCCTTACACGGGACACAGAAGGCACAACAGGTTAGGCCCTCTTTGATTTGCAGGATTTTCAAAACGCGGAAATAAGGAAAATACAAGATTTGAGTGGCATGTCCACTTGAATTCTATAGGATTAGCATAGAGTGTATCATGCTACAGAGAAAACAAAGGAATTAAAAAAAGTGGTTGGTGTGGATGCTAGATTTCCAATGAAATGTAATACACTTGATTCCATAGGAAAAAAATCCTATAGAATTCGATCCTATGAATCAAACGACAAACATAGAAAAAAATCCTAAGGATTCTAACCCTCCAAAAATCCCACGAAATTCCTTTGAATCAAAGAGCCCTTAATAAGTTTCCCAGTTGCTTACTGTGGGTGGTGGTAAACCCTGAGGTCAAGAGTTCGAGTTTCATGTTGCGCACACCAATTTTTAGAGGGTTAAAAAAGAGTGTAAATATACCGCGGGCTCAGGGTGGAGGGGGTGTGCGCCGGTTAGTGAAATAGCCTGTGACTGGTGCTTAAGGCGCGGAATAGGATCTGGGTCACTTAAGTGTGCCCGCTAGACGTGTCTATCCGTCCATGCTCCTTTGTTTTCATTTTTTTTCTACGAAAAGCACCGGAATCTATTATAAAATTTCATTAGAAATACACAACATCTCAAACATGATGCAAATTATATCAAGATCTTTGGGGAAGAAATGACCACTACTGCCGCCAGAACAGGCCATCATCGCCTCGTTATCATCGCTCCCTACCGGACCACCAAATGACCATTACCGTCATCAGAACAAGATGTCGACGCATTGTTATTGCCAGTCCGTACCAGAGCCAGCCTGGGCATGTCTTGTGCCTTCATTAGTTCTCCTCGATGTACAAATGTACCTTGAGAGAACACGGGCATTTAACTAATTCTAGCAATTGTTTGGGTGTGAATTAGGTTCTTTGCATTTCAGTTATTTGGGCATACCGATTCATCACCGTAAGCTTTCTAATAAAGAATGAAAGTGCATTGAAGATCGAATTGAAAAAAAATCTTAGTTGCTGGAAGGGCAAACTAATGTCTTATGAAGGTCGGTTAGTGTTAATCAACTCAGTACTTACTAGTATGCCGATGTTCCTACTATCTTTCTTCGAGGTACCGAAAGGGGTGCGGAAGAGACTTGATTTCTTTCGATCTCGATTCTTCTGGCAGTCAGATGAGGCCAAGAAGTACCGTCTTGCACGATGGGATATTCTATGCCGACCCAAAGACTTGGTGGAGGCACCGGTTGTATTGAAACATTATATAATTGCAATTAACATTAAGTCACAAACATAATTAGTGACGACATGAATGCTTAATTAGTACCTTCTACAAAAATATATGAGGCCGCTGAATTATAATGTGACTATAGAAAATTAAGCTTTTTCACAGCATAAATGTGTGCCAACTATTTTGGTTAGCTCTCTAAATTTGAAGACTTTGCCAACTACTACCTCCACATGCATCAATTGCGAGGCAATTTTTTGCGCGGCTATAGTGATAGTAGCAAGAAAATAATAATGACAATTTTTATAAAACCAACACAAAAGCGACCATTATTATTTTTGGTACATGTGTTTCAGCCCCTGTGACCTTCCTTGATATTTTTTTTGCGGGCTAAAAGACTTATATTACACATTCACAGAGTCCGTACAATCATCCCTCATGAACCAATAACGATGAACCTTAAAATCCTTGAGCACTTCATTTATTAGGCTATAGACATATTGATATGTGTGATGTTACTCATACTAGTAGTAACTAGCTATGTTACCACTTTCATCTCTTTCTTCATTTATTGCATGCCACATCATCTTTTTAATCTAGATATATGTGATGTTACTATTATTTTTATGCAAACAAATCCCACCATGGAAGCCCACAAATCTCATTAATTAGATTTCCATTGTATAATCATCCGGAACCCACACATCATCCTCTCTTTATTTCATTTTCAAGGCCTTTTTCAAGGCCTTTGTTGATACTCAAGGTAACATGCAAACATATAAAAACCGGTGAAATTTCGTGTATAAGAGCGAGGTGGGACTAAAGAATATAAGCAGAATCCCCACGCACGTACAGTTTTTTTACGCCCAGGTGATGAAAGCCTATTAGACATCTATGAGGCTCGGAAAGGCTGGCGTACGGAGAACAAATAAAGGGTTCTTCCATTGTGTGTGAACAGGAAGATTACATAGTTGAGTTGGCAAGCGGGCATATGCTCTTTGTAAATAACCACGGTTCGAATCCTGGAATTAATAGTTTTTTCGTATTGGCTAGAGCATGGACAAAAAAAATCTGCGTAGGCTGGACAAAAAAAATCTGCGTAGGCTAGAGCATGGACGATAGAAAAAAAAATAGATTTCCACTTATACGGGCAGGTAAAGGTATAAATTTTCTCCTTTTAAATCTCAACCGTTAATCTTTAAGCTTGACATAAAATCGACGGATATAATGGGATGACGGATGGAGAACTATGAAAGTCTCCATCCTTTAATATTAGGTATAGATATAGATTTATGTGGTTCATACACAAGCAAGTGATTCTCACCAAAGATAACTTAGTAAAGAGGCGATGGGTAGGTAGTTTCCGTTGTTGTTTTTGTGATCAGGGTGAAACAATACAACACTTGTTCATAGAATGCCCACTCACGAAATTGCTTTGGAGAACGATCCATATAGCCTTTAACATTACTCCTCCAATTAACATTGAATCGTTATTTGGGACGTGGTTAGCTGGGGTTAATCATACTACTGCGGCTCGTATTCGGATTGAAATATGTGCGCTTATATGGGCTATATTGAATTGCAGGAATGATATGATTTTTAATAGACAATATACTCACTCTTATGGACTCTAGGAGGCCTTTGGTTACTGGGTGCAACCAGTGGGAGATGGTAGCACGGGTTATATTCAACCGGTTCGGATGGCGATCGCATAACAGGATAGGAGTATAGGAAGCCCGTCCTTTACATTGTCATACCGGTAGCGATATTGAGCATACACCTTTTTTTTTTACTTTTTGCTACGCTTGCGAGCTGTAATAATTTTATGACTTTGTGATACTTTGAGACCTTTTAATAAGATGGCTGCATGCATCATTCCGATGCAGAGGCCGGGGGCTTTTCCAAAAAGAAACTAATTCTAGCAAAACAGCAGTTAACCATAACCATCTTTTTATTCAAATAGGGCAATTCTAGATCCAGCGCCGGCCGGTTGAGGCTCCCTAGCTAGCACTTGGGGTGGCACGCCGGGCAGTTTGCTTGACACTCGTATAGCTTATGCCAACATGGCATATCGGACAGCACAAGGCAGCAGTAGCATGCCTCAGTCCAGGTCTCAGCTTTGGTTTTACAATCCCTAACCAGACAAAATCTCACGCTAAGCTTGCTCTCATCTGATGACGAGTGTAATGCAGGAGCATTAGCACTTGCACTGGCGCTCCTTTCATCCCCGAGGTCACCTGTATATTATTTGCAAACAAACAATAGGTGCTTGTTAGTGCAACCTGATGTATAATTGTGCGCAAATATACATTGGGGCTGGGGAAAACCCTTTCAATCAAAAATAAGTAAACAGAAATGTGCTTAAAGAGCTTTAGTTTCTTACACCGTCCGGTCACTGCAAGGTAGCCGATGGACAAAAGAGTAACCATGAACACCAAGCCGCTCCCCTTCATATTTGAGCCTTGCTTCTTGCTGGATCAAATGTTCTATATGAGAGTTAAATGAAAGTGTGAGGCAATGAGCACGACCTCCTCTCGCCTCATTGTAAATATAGACGGAGTATATACGTTAATTAATGCAATATAATTACAGTAGTTTCTAAGAAAAAAGATATACATTAATTAGTGAGATCACAATCATTAATCGTGAACAACTTATGCCAACACATTAACGTCGTATTCCCAAACTATGTGAATCTTCCTTGTTTCTCAGATCATAAATGTAAAAATAATTGTATATTTATTCTGAAAATCCCCCCCCCCCCCCCCCCCCCACCCCCCACCAAAAAAATCTTGTACGTACTCCTTGCCCGGGTGCATAAGATCTTTCCCAAAATCATATATTTCTAGAGTATTATTGGTCGTTCTCAATTAGGGCGGCGTCTGCATAACACACGAACCCGCGCCTGCATACAAACGAGGTGCTCAATACACATAGACAAATGGATTAAATTAAATCTCGTGCGCTGAATATGTGGGGCCTTAGTACGATGACTTTCTCAACTGTGTACTACAACAAGATTTGTTCGGCTCCGGCGAGAGAGGGATGATAATGGCATAGTGCTCTAGTGCTTGTAATTGTCGCTAGGCGATTTGTTTGTTGTTTGTAATGATTTGATAAATAGATCAAAAGTTTTTCGAATAAACATTGCATAACATGATACATTTATTTAGAAAATTCTATAATTAATTGCCTATCAAGGTAAAATATATTGAAGACCTGTGATAGAGTTAAGGACATGTACAATGATTGATAGGACAATCTTTGCATTATGCATTCCGTGTCAATTATAGGGATTGATAAAACTAAGAGTGAATTTCACTTTTTTTTCTACGGGAAAGAGTGAATTTCACTTTTACCCCATAATTTCACGTTTGTGACTACTTGTAAAAATTCTCAATTTAGCAAAATTTGTGTCAGAAATTACCCCCATCTTTTTCTCTTTGGTGAGTGTGCTTGCCATGTCAGCGGTTTATTTTTTTTTCTGATTTTTCATCTAGTTTTTCTACTTGAGAAAATTGGACCGGCGCACCGGACTAGCTGGGCGCCACCGGTGGCCGTCACCCTCATCTCGAGGATTGAGGTACTGGATGTGGAGGGATGGGGAAGAGAAGCACGACCATTGAGTATGTCGTAAAAGTAGCTACCGTTACGAACAAACCTGTGGTTGGATGGTTAGAAAGACTGTGGTATTCCCAGCCCATCAGGGTTCCTGGTGCTTGCATTATTCCTGTATTTATTTTAGGATTTCCGGCGATGCGCTTTCAGTGAGAGGAGACGTTCACGTCGACGAGGCGCCTACGGTGACTTCGTAAATCTCAACATAATATGCCGGCTCAGTCTTTCGAAGGTGCTCATAGGGCTAGACTGTGCGTGTGTGCGTTTATAGGGTGAGTGTATGCACGTATGTATAAGCACTTGCGTCTGTACTATGTTAAAAAAACAGTACCATTGAACAGTACATATGATTTTTTAGCTTTTTTTTAACAAATTCTCAATTAAAACTGTCTAACTACCTATACTAAAGCGGGAAACATTTCCTTTTTTCTTTTCCGACTTTTTCCCTCTACATTTTACTAGGGAAATTTGATTATTTGCCACCACTTATTTTGTAGTTTGATGATTTGCCCTCCGTTACTTTGTAATTGATCCGATGACACCCTTTACCTGGCACTTTGCTAATTTGCCCGCTGGCAAGTGGGTCCCGCAAACAAAGACTAAAACACCCTTGCCAATTGATTGACCAGGAATCGCTCGTCGGTCGTCGTTCTCGCCTCGTTCTCATCCCCTTCTCTCGCACAGGAGACGGCGGTGGCTACTGGATGTGACTCGCCACCATTGGTCATCAACGGCGGCAGCCCTGGTGGTACTCGACGGCGGCGGCTACATCCCGGCCAGGAGGTGAGTCTCTCTCTCCCGCTCCCTCCCTCTCTCCCGCTCCTCTCCCCGGCCACATAGGGTTAGGGTGACTAGTCGCCGCCGCCGCCCCTCGCGTTTTGCTCCGCCGCCGGCAACCACCTTCCTGTGCGCCGCCGCTCCAGCCACCACTTGCCCGTGCGTCCCCGTCGCCTGCGTGCCCGTGCGCGCCGCCACTGCTGTTGCACTTGGTCATGCGTGGCGGGCCGCCGGGGAGCAGCCGCTGCTCGTGGAGATCTCATGATTGCTTGCTTGCTTCTGGAGCCTCATGATTGTTTGTTTGCTTGTTGTTGCAGATGAGCTAGGTGTTGGAGATGGCTGAACCGAAGACGGGTGAGCATGTTGTTGCAGATGGCTTCGACTTTCCTCTTTTGTTTGTTTCGGAGCTGAGGTGAGAAAGCAAAGTAGCTTCTTTTTGGTGCTCATCTGAATGCACGTTAGCGAATATACGCTAACTCCATCGTATATTGTTCGTTATTGGTCATTGTCGAGTAGGCCGCCTCCGCCGCCGTTGGTGTTCACATTAACTATTAGAGTAGCTCGTTATGTCTACAAGCTTGATGATGGAATCGAGCAAGTTGTTGACAAGCATGATGTTGTGTTTGATTTCAACATTTTTGGTATGTCATGAGTTAGCTTCAATGAAGCTGTGGTAGAACATATCAAAATGGGGATAGGCCAGGAGGTGCGATTGTTTGCATTAGACACCGTCGAGAGCACAATTGATCTTGTACTTAATGGTCAGCAACTGAATTTCCACTTTATTAGCAATCATTGGGACTTTGAGGCCAAGAAATCATTTCTGTTAGCTGAGGTTGTTACATTGGAGGCACCCAATGCAAAGAGGGCTCCAAAACAGCCAGCTGCTCCCAAACACCCGCGTGCTCACAAACAGTCGCGCGCTCCCAAAAAGCCAGCTACCCCCAAACAGCCAGCTGCTCCATAAAAGAAAGCTGCTCCGAAAAAGCCAACTACTCCGAAAAGCCAGCTGCTCCAAAAAAGACAACTAACAAATCTGTAGAATGCAGTGCTAGCTCCTCTGTGGTTGTTGACAATTCAAACTTGTCAGCTTTTGAGATGGCACAGACAATGGGTAGTCACTGTAGAGTTTTTTCTGATGATGTGGAGTTTTCACCGGATGATGTTGACCACCCAGCCACAATGCAATCTCAAACTGTTTTTGATGTGGTTGATAGTACTGAGAGATGTGAGTCCTCCGTGGTTAATCAGGAAGAATCACTCCTAGATTGGAGCTTGATTGAGATGGCTCCTCCCATAACTGGAGAACACAATATGTGTGATCCTCTTGGTATTAACGATGTCGACATTCCCATAACCGAAGAGAATATGTGCGATCTTCTTGGTATCAACGATGAGGCGGTCCCTGAGCCACCACCTTCTCCACCTAGTGAGGAAGTTTACATGGCCGAAGAGGAGGACCGTCAGCTTTTCATTGAGGCTGCCATTCTCGTGGATGATAGCGTGCCACTAGATGAGGAGATTGCATATGACAAAGAGAACCCGCAGATGTATCTCGGTGCTTTGTTTCCTTCAATGAAAGATTTTAGGATGGCTATCAGACAATATGGAATTAAAAGGGAGATCGACATTTGGGGATATAAGACTGATAAGAAAAGATATCTTGGCAAATATAGAGCCAAGGGTTTTCCATGGAGGATTGCAGCCAGAGTGAGGACTGATGGACAAAGCATAAGGGTACTAAAGTTTTTTAAGTATTGTTGATGTTTTTCTGTGTTTATCCTATGTGATGGCTTTTAAGCATTGTTATTGTTGATGTTTTTCCTATGTTTGTACAACATTAGATGGGCATAATTGGATGTATCCTGTAGCATTTGCATTCATTGATGGTGAAACCGACGAAAATTGGACGTGGTTCATGTCACAACTCAACAAGGCATTAGGTCATGTTTCCCCTCTAGCTATATGCACAGATGCATGTAAAGGTTTAGAGAATGCAGTCCAAAAATATTCTCTCATGCAGATCAAAGGGAGTGTTTTAGGCATCTCATGGCTAACTTCTCTAAAAAGTTCCAAGGAGATGTGTTTGGTAGAATGTGGCCAGCTGCTAGGGCATATAGGCCATAAGTTTTTAACTACCACATGAATAAAATCATAGCAGAAGCACCTGATGTGCATGAATATCTCTCAAGGTACCACAGCTTAAAATGGATGAGATGCATGTTTGACCCCTTCCATTAAATGTGATTACACCAACAATAATCTTGCCGAGTCTTTTAATGGTTGGATTAAAGATTACAAAGATTTGCCACCTGATGAGCTAGCTGACACTCTTAGAGAGCTAGTCATGAAACTTCATGAGAAAAGGAGAAAGATTGGAATGAAACTGAAATTATTCCAGCCATCATCCAACAGATTCATAATAGGACAAGGGGACTTAAACATTTGAAAGTTGGGAAATCTGGAGTTGCAAGTTGTGAGGTGAGGGACACAAGTAAATACAACTTGCGACATGTTGTGAAAACTGACCAAAGCGAGTGCACGTGCTTGGAGTGGCAGCACACAGGGAAGCCTTGTGAGCATGCACTTGCTTTCTTGCTAGATAGAAGGAATCCCGGATGAGAGGATTATGTGCATGACTATTTCTCTCTGGAGAAGTTTCGGGCAGCATATGCTGGAGAGATTGAGCCATTGACAAATAGGTCTCAATGGCCACATGTACAATTTCCATTTGACATCGAGGCTCCATTAGACAAGAAAAGAGGTGATGGAAGGCCTAGAAAGAACAGGTACAAGAGCTTCCTCGAAGGTGGAGATGATGGTCCTAAAAAGAAGAAAGAGCCAAAACAACTAGGCAGCAAGAATATATGCAAAAGATGCCGCATTTTAGGCCACCGGCAGTCCACGTGTCCGTTGAATGGACCAAAGCCAAGGTACTTGTAAATGATCAATGTTTTCATCACTTGTAATGATCAATGTTTATTTCATCACTTATTTTACTGTGTACTAACTTGTTTACGTGCAGGAAAAGAAAGAAGAGAGCAACAAAGTATCCAGCTGATGATGATACCTTGGCACTGGAACCTGAAGTGGCAGCCCAACAACTTGAAGTTGTTGTGACTCCCAATAGGCACATGATCACTATGCCATTTAGTCTTCAAGGCAGTCCCAATCCAGTGACAAGAAGGTAACATACCCACATTCTATAGTAATGTTTAATTTTCCTTGCAATTTTTACATTTCTGAACACAAGCAGGATGTTGGCTACGGCGTTGGCTGATGAGGCAACACATGCAGAACCACAGCTTGAAGTTGTTGTGACTCCCAATAGGCACATGATCACTATGCCACCGAATCTTCAAGGCAGCCCCAATCCCGTGACTAGAAGGTAAACACATCAACTGTTCTTTGTAATGTTAATTTTTCCTTCCAAATCTTATATTTCTCAACACATGCAGGATGTTGACTATGGCATTGGCTGATGAGGTATCGCAACAACCTACCCCAACTGTGAAGGACACCACGATGGCATATGACATGGCCTCAACCTCGAAAGCTAGGAAGTTGACCCCGAAGAGAAGGAAGATCTAGTGTTGTGCATCATCTTCTATGTTCTCTATGCTTTTGGTTGCAATATGTCAGACTTGGCACCCATTACTTTGTGTGCAACATGGCACCAATTATTGCCTTATGTTTTTGGTTGTAATATGCCAGACTTGGCAACCCCTACTAATTTGTGCAACATCACAGCCTTATGTTAGATGATGTATGAAAATGGATGATGTATGGACATGTGAAATATATTGTGTTCAAATTGTGTGATGGTACATGAATATGTTCATCTGAAAAGATATGTTATATTTTGGATCATATGTGCATAAATTGTGTGAGAAGTTAGAAAAACAACCAAAATGCTGTCCAAATTAGGCCAAAATGATGCCAAAATTTGAACTTTTTTTTGAATAAACCAGAAATAATTGAAATAATTTCAAAAAAACAACCATATATGTGTGACTATTCTGGTATAATTTGAGCTCATTTGGATGAGCCATTTTGGAGAAATTTAAATTAGGCCAACAGTTGTAAATTTTGACGAAATATTCAAAGTTCTCTCGATTTTTTTTTCAAAAATTACAGAAATTCAATAATGAAATTCTAACTATTCTGGGAATTTTTCAATTTATTTGGATCAAAGGTTCAACGTTTCCATGCATTTCAAGTTTGAGATCAGCTAGTTTGACCATCTGCCAATGCTTGCATCAGAAGAGACAGTGAAGAGGAGCAGCACGGACTAGTCCTTCGAGCAGAATGGGAGCAGCGGCGGCCGGCAAGAGCAGCTTGCCGTGAGCAGCAGGAAGAGGCGTTGAGACGGGGAGAAGCGGCGGCCGGCAAGAGCAGCTCGCCGTGAGCAGCAGGGACAGGAGAGGAGATGCAAGGGGAGCAAGAGGGAGAGGTGGTGGCGGGGCAGCAGGGGCCTCCGGGGAGCAGCAAGAGGGAGAGGTGGTGGCGGGGCAGCAGGGGCCTCCGGGGAGCAGCAAGAGGGAGAGGTGGTGGCGGGGCAGCAGGGGCCTCCGGGGAGCAGCAAGAGGGAGAGGTGGTGGCGGGGCAGCAGGGGCCTCCGGGGAGCAGCAGGGCAACAGCAGCGGTGGCGTCTGTGTGTCAGGAGTGAGCTAGAGCTAGAGGTCAGACTGCGTGATTTAGTCAAACAGGTAAAAGGGCAAAAGCGTCCTCTGTTTTGTGCACTTAAGTTGTTTCTCCTTTGCAAATATTATTTCTGTGTACAGAAGTGGCAAAAGAAAAAAGTTGTTTTGGATGATTTTCATGGCATAGCACGGAAGTGCTTTATGTGGCCTTCTCGTTGTTGCTGGTCTCGGTCATGTCGTTGATTGTGATGTTGCTAATCTCGGTGGTAGGGCCTTCTTGTTCCATGATCTCTGTGTATTCTTTTTGTATCTGGCCTACTATGTCTTCATTGTACTGATATGAAATTTTTCATAGACGAACAATGTTAGGATCAGTCACATCAAAGACGTTTTATGGAGGTGTGAGTATTGCTAATAGAGTGGGATTTTACCTGTCTTGCATGGTGAGCGAAGAGTGGTGGGCTTAAGGCGATTATAATGGTTGTAGAGATTTTATAGAGGGTAACTCAACAGTAGGTAGTAAAAAAACCTATAAAAAATGATCGCTTTTATAAAAGTACACTCAGAGAGTTTACTTTTATAAAAGCGATCATTTTTTATAGATTTTCTGTACTACCTACTGTTGAGTTCTGTACCGCACATATATTATTTAACTCTTTGCCATAAATAAATCACGGTTCATTCAAAACTTCAACCACATGGTGCTTGAAACACTTCCCAAACAAGTCAAGCATCTATACACGCAAGGACAAAAAAGCCATTACAACGGATATAAACGTGATATAAATAACCTTAGTGCACCAATGAACCTTGCCAAAACGAATCTCCACCTCCTTTCTTTCGTATAGAACCCAAACGAAACAAAACAAATCCAACCAACTAAATATGAAAAAAGACCATGCAATAAAAAAATGAAGTATTTATCCGAAATATAAATGAGTTCCCACAGGCGCGGCGTGCGCCGCGCATCTTCAGCGCTAGTTTCTACTAAAGTGGCTAAATTCAGGTGAGCGAGATGGCGCGTGACACATGTTGATGAACCTGCTTCGTCTCAGAGAGGGCGGCGAGCATCCTCATTTACTGCCATGGTTCTCTCCTCCGAGAGGCACGTGCAGCAAGTAATGCTGCTCAATGAGCGGGAGCATGTCACCAACGTCCGCGCCTTCTTCCTTGACGGGCGGGTCCAAGGCATCCGAGGCCCATTAATAGTTTGGCTTAGGCAGGTTCGGTTGCAACGGTGTGAAAAAACCAGACGAAAAAGCAGATCTTAATTTTTTTTTTAAAAAATAGACTCCCTAGCCTCTGCATCAGACCGATGCATACGGCCAACTTTAATAAATAAGCAAACAAGGTTTAACAAGGTCTTAAAGTCTCAAAAGTAAAAAAAAAAGAATGCTCACAAAGAGCCAAATAGCTAGAAATAAACTAGCCACAAAAAAGCACAACCGGCTGGCATAAGAGAGATAGGTAAACTAATTGCCTATCCTATTACATGACCGTCATCCAAACCGGTTGAATATATCTCGTGCTACCATCTCCCAGCGGATAGATCCAGGAACCAAACGCTCCCTGGTCTCCGTCGGAATGAGTAGCGACCACATACGGATCAACGCAGTGGCTCGGAAGATAACCTGCAAAAAATGAATATTTGTTGTTCTGTTAAAAACCAAATTATTTCTACAGTTCCAGACTGCCCACAATAAAGCACACACTCCTACGCGAATGTGTCTCGCTATTTCGGACTCTATCCCGTTAAGCCACGTTCCAAATAACGTGCTAACAGAACTCGGAGGAGTAATATTAAATGCAATGTGGACCGTACGCCATAAAACTTTGGCCAACGGGCAATCAAGAAAAAGGTGTTTGATACTTTCATCCCGATTACAGAAACTACACCTAGTAGGTCCTGTCCAATTACGCTTTGCCAAGTTGTCTTTGGTTAATATTACTTGTTTATGTACAAACCACATAAACACTTTAATTTTCAAAGGCACTTTGACATTTCAAACATGTTTGGATCTAGGAATAAAGCTTGAATTGATAACATTAATATACATTGATTTAACTGTAAACTCTCCAGACCTAGTAAGTTTCCAGCGTAATTTATCGGGTTGTTGAGACAACTGAACCTCCATCAGTCTGCTCACTAGATGAAGCCACTGTTTCCAACGATTGCCGGCTAGCGTTCTCCTAAACTGAATATTAAGGGGAATGATTTGAAGAACCGTTGCAACGAAAACATCATGTCGTTGAACAATACCATATAGAGACGGATATTGAATCGCAAGGGGTCTCTCCTAGCCAAGTATCCTCCCAGAATCGTGTGCTAGCACCGTTACCGATAATAAACTTTGTCCTATTAAAAAAAGGCGACTTTGACTCTCATAAGACCTTTCCAAAAAGGTGAGTCAGTCGGCCTCGCAGTCATCTGGGACAAAGTTTTGGAGTGAAGATACTTGCTACGGAGAATCTGTGCCCAAGTGGCATCAGTCTCGACGTATAACTTCGACAACCACTTTCTGAGAAGACATCTGTTCTTGAAGCAGAGCCTAATTAAACCGCAAACATTGTAGATACAGTCAACAGAAAAATTAGAAAAATAATAATTGGTCGTTATGTTTGACAAAATGGGAAATACCCTCAAAGATAATAAAAATTACGTCATAATTCCTAGACCATCGAACAACCACTTCCGCCAGCCTGACCTTGTCTTCATGTCTTCATTAGGCACAACTACAGACTATGTCTAAATTTGTTGTTCCGTGACAAAACAGAGGCATTCAACTAATTCCACTAAAATAACTATAACCATCTTTATTCTAATATAAGGCACTCATACCGTGTCCTAATTTTCCTATCATGCATGCAATTCTAGATCTAGCTAGCACTTGGGGTTGCACGCCGGGCACTTTGCTTGACACTCGCTTCGCTCACGCCAACACGGAAGTTCCGGCAACACAAGGCAGCAGAAGCATGGCTCGGTCCAGAGCACCTGTTTAGTCTTACAATCCCTAACCAGACAAAATTTCGTGATAACCTGGCTCTCATCTAATGAGGAGCCTAATGCAGGAGCATTAGCACTTGCGTTGCCAGCACCGTCTCCGTGGCTCCTTTCTTCCACGAGGTGACCTGTATATTATTTGCAAAATCACGCGTTTGTCATCGCATAGTATACGAAATAATAAATGTGAAATTGTGCACAAGAATTTTAGTTTCTTACACCGTCCAGTGGCTGCAAGATAGCCGATGGACAAAAGAGCAACCATGAACACCAAGCTGCTCCCCTTCATATTTGATCTTTGCCTCTTGCTGGATCAGATGTTCTATACGGGACTCAAAGGGAACAGAAGTGTACAACGCAATGGTCACGGCCTCCTCTTGCCTCAGTATAATATAGACGAAGAGATGACAAAATCTTAACTACGACAATATATGTTAATTAATGTCATAATTAGTTTCCAAGAAAAAAAGATATACTTCAATTAGTAAGATCATAATCATTGATCACGACGAACTTATGCTGATACATGAAGGTCATATTCCTAAAGTATGTGAGTCTTTCTTGTTTCTCGGAAGATCCCAATTTTTTTTGAAAAGGAGGATGTACCCCCGGCCTCTGCATCTGGGCGATGCATGCATTCATTTTATTAATTATTCATAAAGTCATTACAAAGGTAATACATCAGTAAGCCTGAAGCGACCATCTTGGCAACACCTGTTGCTACTCCCATCCTCATGATGAAGGGGTGCCGAATGTCCCGAATGAATTACTACTAGAGGAAGGTGTCGCTCGAGATGGGTCTCTGAACTGCTGAATCATCATGGGACTTGGGATTGGGACAAGATTAATCAACACTTTCTTTCTGTTGACAGAAATAAGATACAGAAAATTAGACTGTTTCCTCGGGCTGGAGAGTGGAGACTGGAAAGGACTTTGTCGCTTGGGCTCCGAAGAAAAGTGGAGTGTTTACAATGCGCAGCGCGTACAAACTCGCTAGCGATGAACTTTCAAATGAAATGGAGGCCTCAAGCAGCTCCGGACCAGATGGGACAAGAGATGGATGGAAGCATATTTGGCGGAGTGCAGCACCACCAAAGGTCCGTTCCTTTGCATGGCGTTCCCTAGCAAATTATACAAATAAAGTTAAAAGACACCTGAAAGTTACATCAATCTGTCTAGTCTGTGGAAGGGAAGAGGAGGACTCATTCCATGTGTTCTGTTCATGCAACCATGCAGTACAGCTATGGATAGCAATGGCGTAAGTTTGGGACTTACCGGTGCACTCACAGATTAAAAATGTTGGTCGGGATTGGGTTTTACACTTGGTTTCTGAGATACAAGAAGATAAGCTGGTTCGGGTGATGATGCGTTTTTGGGCAAATAGCTCCCATGCGACGTCGTTGGTGTGAATTGTCTCTTATGCGACGTCGTTGGCTGTAATAGCTCTCATGCGACATCTGCGTTGAAAAAAATAGCTCCCAGGCGACACTGCTGCCTAATCCAAAGACACATATTTAAAACACGAATCAGGTGAGCGGGACCCACAGCGTGGGACCCACTAACTTATCCAACTCAGCATTGGTCAGGTGAGCGGGACCCACAGCGTGGGACCCACTAACTTATCCAGGTCAGCATTGGTACAAGAGGACACCGAGCCGTGCCCCGAACCGTGCAGCACCCGAGCCCATCCTCCCCCCTCCCCCTCCCCGACTGTTGTTGTTCTTCTTCTCCGGCGACGACGCGCAGCAACGCCGTTCCGGGCCGCGACCTAGCAATGTCGAGTTCCACTTCAGCCTCCCGCCGCTCATGGCCGCGCTATGGCGCAGTGCCCATGACAAGGTGCCCTGCATGCCCACGTATCGCACCCCTGAAGCGGCTAGTCACAACAACCGACAAGAATGACAACCTTGGGCGGGAATTCGTGAAATGCGAGAGCAAACCAGAGCAGGGAAATGTGAGATTTTACTTCTCAATATGCCAATTTTGGTTTTTGTCTCCCAATTTCATATTTGCCCAATTTTTCCCCATTTTTCATCGGATTTGGGATTTAGGGTTCATCTTTCCAATTTCAGAAATTGAAGCAATGCACCCATTTTGAGTGGCTAGATGAGTACATAGAGCGGATTCAACTGGAGGGTGCATCAGGGGAGCTCGATTTACCGTTGGAGGCGGAGAAGTTGGGCAAGTTTGTATCGGGCGCGTCTGGATCTAGGGCCCCTGGATCTGCCCATTCCATTGGGGCTACTGTGGGGGATGCAGTAGTGACGGCAGAGCTGAAGAAGCTGAACAAGCAGATGAAGAAACTCATCGAATTGCAGAAGCAGGGCAATTTGATGGGGCTGATGGCCGGACTTTTTTATGTTTGTGTAATTGCTCTCGCATTTGTTTATGTGATGATAATTAGTCGTAAGTGAATAGATTGGGCATCATTTGTAATCGTAATGATATGTATATTTGAATAAAAGTGTTGCGCTGTACGAATTCAGCATGTCCTCTCCACTCTGTTTCGGCTCCGTTTTTTTAGTTCTTCAGTTCGTCATCAGTTTCAGTTTCAGTGATAGAGGGAGAAAAGGAAAAAAAAGGTTCGTCCACAGTTGCCCGAAAAGGCCAGGCCCATATAGAAGTTAGGCAGGGCCGAATAGAACATATCCAGGCCCATTGATAAAAGAAGTGTAGCTAGTGCAAAAAAAAGTGCACACGGTCATTGACATCGATATATCTTTTCGGCTTTAGGTTATTTCACAAATTTTAAGTTTCCTGGAGTCACCTTTTTGAGATAACTCATCTGATAATTATTTGAGCTATTTTTGTGCATAAGCTATCGTGTCCGATGGTAGGGTCCCGTGTTGCTTCGGCTAAAACAAAAGGTTGGTTCTAGTTAGCAGTCTAACTTGCAGTCTTTGTGAACTAAAAAAGTTGCAATTGTTTGGTTCTAGTTTATTTCAACCAAGCACCATTTTTTATTTTTTTGACTTGTGCTATGGTGTTTTCAAAGTTTTTACTCCTGTGTTTCAAACGAAAAAGGTTGTGCCCCTCTCAAAAAAAGAAGACATCTAGTGTGCCCCTAGTAGCATCTCCTTACAACATAGAGGGGCATCCCCTTACAACATATAGTGCATAAAACATAAAAGGAAGATAATTAACTAGACACGTGCTAACAACAACTTATATGATTGGATCATGTTTTAGCGCATTTTTTAGTACACATGGCCACATAAATAAAATGCAATGGAGAAACTTTAGGACCGAAAAAACATATAGATAGATAGAGGGGCATCGGGTACCCTAGTAGCATAGATAGATAGAACATATAGAGGGGCATCCCCCCACTACATATAGTTCATAAAACATGAAAGGAAAATAATTAAAACTAGATAGATAGAAGACACGGGCACACACGCCCGAACCAACACAAACACAAACTAGATAGATAGAAGACTCGCACTTGAACAACTCCTTGGCCCCTCCTCCTTGGGCCCCTCCTCCTTAGCCAGCGCCCCTCACTCGTCGTTCTCCGGCATCTGGTAGGGGAGGGTGTGCATGCCGTTGGGGTGAGGGAAGATGTGGTGGAAGTTGGTGAAGATGTTGTAGGTCGTGAACGCGATAAACTCGCATCCACACCAGAACACCTCGCCGAGGAGGTGGTGAGCGTCGTAGGGGTTGGTGAAGGTGACGTAGAGGCCGATGACGAAGCCGTTGGCGTTGCCATCGTACTGCTCGTGGAGGTGGAACATGGGCAGAGTGCCTGGAGGGAGGTGGCGGTAGCCGGCTTGGAGGAAGAAGCGAGCCAACTCTCTAGGGCCCCTCCACCTTGAGATGGCCCACACCCTCAGGCTATTCTCGACGATGACTCCGGCCAGGTACTGCCTCTCCGGCACGGTGCGAGGGCGACGGTAGGTAGGGCCGTTGAACTGCATGGTGGCTCGAGTGGTGGATTTGGCTCGAAAAGAAGAAGGGGAGGAGGCTTGAGAGATGAGTGTGAGAGGATGAGGAAATGGTGCCCTTTTATAGCCGCGTTGCAGCCGTGGTCAATGTGTACACAGTGCCTTCTCGATCGTTTTCTCTTCTCCGTTCGCACTGGCATAAGTAATTGCGGGCATTAATTCAAAAAACGGCGGGCAGAGCATCCAAAGAGGCACATGCCCGTTCATCCGCGCATGACACTGAAAAAGGAGCTGCACCACCGACGCGTCCGTCTCGTTCAAGTATGCATTTGTTAAAATAGCTTAGATGCGACGTACCTATATGCTGCGCCCCTGCCGTGCTTTATTGCGTCGATGCGTGCATGCAAGCCCGCATGCAAATGGCTAGGCTGTGTCACACAAGCACAGAATAGCTAGGCTGCGACGTTGCATGGCATGCATGGGACAGGGATGGCCCACACGTCATTGACCCTCTCGCATGCAGCCCATCCCCCCTCTCGACGGCCGTGCGCACGCATGCCAGGCTCTGCCGGGCCCGATCCGCTCGGCCCAACGGTCACTTAGATGCTCCCCCGCTCAACGTTATCTGTTCGTCAGAGAGAAAAAACAGTGGCCAATCAGATTGGAGAATCAGGGCTCCCACAGATCGCCCCTGCGGAATCCTTCTAGAAGGCCTATCCGACGGCCGCAGTTTGGCGTTAGGGTTAGATCGATGGTGGACGTTTGCGCTAGGGTTACATGGGTTTTGGAGGCAGTCAACGGGTTTTTGAAAGGTTTGACCGAACATTCAAATGTGTATAACTAATTCAAAAAAAATCTAAAAAAATGAAAAACCTGCGCATATAGCCTTTTTATGTTACATAGTTATGATATAAAATGATAAACTTGATCTAATGATCTTTGCATGAAAAAACCTTCACAAATTGGACTATCTCGACTGAGGTTGCATAGAGTTCAAAGGAGTGAGAAGAGGGTTTGAGGTTTTGAAAATGCAAAAAAAATCAAAAACATCACCTTAGCTTCATTTTAGAGTGACTAAGGAGGATCTGAAGTTATTTTTGCATTTTAAATTTTTGAACTTGTTTTATTGCTGACTTTGTATTAAAGGGTGTTTTTTCAAAAATAACTTAAATAATATGAATACTTATTCAAAAAAAGGTGAGACTTCGTATTGATCCTATATAGGTATAATATAAGCTAAGAAAATCCTTTTTGGGTGATTTTGAGAAGGTCGAAAAAAACTTGCTTAGAAATGGGTCCGTTTTCCCTTACTTTGGAGCCTGTTTGGACAACATTTTCAGTGACTATGAGTTGGACTTCACAAAAAGGGTTGGATTTATGAACTAAAGTGCATAGTAGTACATAAAACGATGCAACATCACAGAACAAACAAATGAACTCAAAAAATATTAGAGATAGGTTCAAATTTGAATGTCGGTTCAAATTTGAATTTTATTTCAAGTCAAATCAACATCATAGCACATAAGTTTTCACATGAAAGAACATAAGTTTTCACATCAAATGACAACAAACTTAAGTTTTCACATCAAATTTGAATGATTTCGACTCTATTTCTTTTGCTTCTTTCTACCACTCGATTTCTTCTCCTTTTTCCACCATTTGGTTCCACGGCGCATAGTTTGTTGATGCTGATGCTCTTGCTTTTTGGCCCCTTGGTTTTCTTGCCAACTCCACTAGGCCCCCTCAACTTTTGCACCTGACCATGTCCCACTTCTTCAGTTTGCACTTCTGCAGATTGAGTAGATGGCACACATTGTTCAACTACTTCAGTTTGCAACTCAACACTTGGCAGCATAACCTCCAAACATGGCAACACAGTTGTCAAAGCAGATTCACATGGCAGCACAACAGTTGCTTCATCTGCAACAGTTTCAGATTGCCCTAGCGCCTGCAAAACAGATTCAGTATGCATCACATCATCCAAAATAGAAACACTTAGCTCATGTTCAGCAGTAACACTTTCAGTTAGCTCCATATCTTTGTCACCAAACATTATCTGCTTAGTGCTCTTCCTTCTAAAGCCATTGAGTCTTGCTTTTTTCACTGGCCAGCATTGTTCAACAACAAGAGGTGGGGCTTTTTCTGCACGCTTCCTCCTAAAAAATAAAGCATTTGACTTGGTTAGATACTAGAACAAGTAGCAAAATCAAAAACTTGCAAAAACAGTAACATAAACATACTTTGGCCTCTGAGGAGTATAGATGCACTTGGATGAACCAATTCTGTGCCCAAGTACCTCACACAACTTGCACCTATTTTTGTTACCTTTTTGGGCCCTTTTGGGCTTATCATTCTTTTCCTTTTCCTTTCCCCCCTTCTTACTACAACCACCTTTCTCAAACCAAGCTTTGAATCTGCTCTGTTTAGGCCTCCCAGCCTTTCTTCTAGTGACAGGGGGACACAAGGTAAATTCTATTTCCACCTCAGGCCACTGAGATTGGTCAGTCAGTGTAGGAATTGGACTTGCATATGCAGCTTTGAATTTTTGTACTGAATAATACTCATGCAAATATGGGTGCATATTTAACCTGGGTTTAGATGCCAAAAAAAGCATGGAATGCTCACATGGTTTTCCAGTGTGTTGCCACTATTGGCAAGTGCACTCATGCAACTCAGTATTTACCACATGCCTCTTGCCACTCTTTGTATCTCTAATTTCAGCACCCCACAAGGAAGATTTCTCAACAGATAGATGTGAAAGATTTCTACTCCTGTTGACCACCTGTTGTACCACTGATAGAAGCTTGTCCCCTTCCAAAATATTAGCAATTTTTCCTCTCAACTCCCACAAACGCATGATTATGATCCTTATTTGGTCCACCATGTCATGCACATGCAAGTCTTTCAAATCCTTCACTTTGTTGTTAAAACTTTCTGCCAAGTTGTTATTGATATGATCACATTTTATGGTAGTATTAAAACCTGATCTATACCACAACAGAGAATGGTGGGTGTTCAACCATGAAGCAAATTCATTATCACTACATGATGCCAATATCTTACCAAGGTGATAGGAATGTGTCTGTCTGGTGTAGGATCTTGCTGCTGGCCACATGCGCCCAAATTCATCTCCTCTGAATTTTTTTATCAGATTCATCCACATATGTCCAAAGCACTCCCTCTGCTCAGCATGGAGGAAAACATTTTTTACTGCATTTCCAACCCTTTACATGCATCTGTGTGGATGGCCAAAGGAGAAACTGACCCTATGCATCTTTTCAGTTGCATCATGAACCATATCCATGATGCCTCTGTCTCTGATTGAAACATTCCTATTGCAATTGGGAACATCCAGTTGTGTCCATCTAGAGCATTGCATGCAGCCAACTGACCATTCCACTTTCCAGTCAAAAAAGATGAGTCTATGCTCAAATATGGACGACAACCTTCTTTGAATCCATCTATGCAAGGCTTCAAACACATAAAAAACTTGCTGAATAAAACCTTGCCATCCTCTGTTACCTCTGTATCTATCTCCACCACACTCCCAGGTGACCTCTTCTCCACCTCTGCTTTAAAACTATACAACATCCTAAATGTATTTGCCCAGTCACCATACAATGATTTCATGGCCCTTTGTTTTGCTTTCCACACTGTGGTATATTGCAGCTGGATGGGGTACAGCTTCTCCAAGTCAACTTTAAGCCTCTTTGTAGTAGTGTTTGGAGTCTTGGCTAAAATAGGAGTAATCTTCTCTGTAACCCAAAGCTGTGATGTCATCTTTGAAACTCTCTGTGAAGTGGTCATACGTGTATGCTGGTGTGGTATTTGATTTACCCTTACTGTACTTCCATCAGGTTGTAGTCTGGCAGACAAGTACCATTTGCAAGGATTGCCACCACCATCATAACCTTTGAACCGAGCATAAAATTTCTTTTGATCAGTCCACATAGTCTTGGCATCAAACTCTTTTTGCACTGCATAGGTCCTGAAAGACATCCTAAACTCCTTCATGCTTGACCACAACTTTCCCACCTCAATAACTGAGTTCTCTTTGTCATACAAACAAACTAGCTCATTATCATCTGCATCATCCACATCATCTGCAGCCTCTCTCATCAGCTGTTCTTCATCCTCATTTGCATTTCTAGGGCCTGTGTTACCTTCAGCAGACAAAGAACTGTCATCCTTCTCCTTATCTTTGTCATCAACTTGAATGCCAAACATTTCGGCCATATCAATGTCAGATATTGGTGTAATGACCAAATCTGTTTTTTCATTCAACTCTACTACATTCCAGTCAACAACAATCTTCCTAGCACCATGGGTTCCCTCCTCTCCATCTGCATCAATCCCTGTATGTTCAGCTACTATAGTCGGTTCAGTCAACAATGCCAACATCTTCTTTTGTGAAACCCACTCATCATCTTCCATCTGTGCAGCCATCGTTGATGGCACATAACCAACTCTGGAATGAGTTTGCAGATCAATTAGCTCTGCATAAAATGTTACTTGTTTGCTTGCCCACCCTTCTTGCTGATCAATTTCAGCAAGCATGGGTTCTCCATCTTCAATTCTCACATATTCACCATTATAGTTATCAAAACGTTGCAAAGATACCTCTTGTTCTGGACCCCAAACAATACTCTCCTCAATTCTCTCCACCAAATTTCCCACGGCCTTCTCCTTCATGCTCTCCAATTCCTGGGGATCAACACCTGCAAATTCGACATCCAACCTCATGGTGGTATCTCTATCAATGTCTTGGACACTGCCATCACCGAGCTTGGCTTTATAGGGAAAAAATTCCAATATAATTGCGAATGTGGTGGCAGAACCCGAACCTCCCCTGTTTTGTCAATGGCAGGCAGCGGCGGCAGTCACTACCAAATCGAGTTCGATTCTAAATCGCCAAGAAAAGAGGGTGGCATTACCGATTTGAAGCACTGTCTCCTCGCTCCATCTCATCCAGCCCTCGCTCCATCTCCTATCCAATCGAGATTCTAAAAAGCCAAGAAATAGGGGCAGCATGAGGCGATAGATTTATCCAAAATTCAGTGGAATGGGAGTAGTGTTTGGAAAATACTCACTCACAATAGCCGCTGCAGAGAAAGGCGCTCCACCACCGGGCCACGGAGAAGAAACAACCCCCGGATCCAATGGAGCCCGATTCTAAATCGCCAAGAAACAGAGGGCAGCACGAGGCCACAGATCCCCCAAAATTCTAGGGAGTGGGACTAGGGTTTCGGGCTCACCTCGCAATAGCTCTGCCGCTTCCGAGAAATGCGCTCCACCACCGCGGAGAAGAAACCGCTGCCGGAGAAGATGCTTACGGCGGCGCTGCTCGACCAGTCCAGCACGGGCCCGTCCAGCACGGGCGAGTCGAGCACGGTCACACAGTCACCGATCGAGTCATGGACGGTTGACTCTTGACTACGTGGCCATAGGTGGACCCCACCAGTCAGAGCACATAACCCCCGGTGTCCTAACCAGACCTCAGCCTAACTAACAGCCAACTAGCCGCGTAAATGGTGTGTCGCATGGGAGCTATTTTTTCCAACGCAGATGTCGCATGAGAGCTATTACAGCCAACGACGTCGCATGAGAGACAATTCACACCAACGACGTCGCATGGGAGCTATTTGCCCTGCTTTTTTTGGAGAATTTGGTTCTTACGCAATGAGATGGTGCATTCAAAGAAGCCACCCCTTGTTGAAATCTCAGTACGTTTTTTGAGTAGCTATTTGTCCTCGCTTTTGGTGCTGCAATCTGAACCAATCGGTGACCCAATCAAAGGGAAAGCTCCTGTCGAATCTGTTGGAAATATGCCCTAGAGGCAATAATAAAAGCATTATTATTATATTTCCTTGTTCATGATAATTGTCTTTATTCATGCTATAATTGTGTTATCCGGAAATCGTAATACATGTGTGAATAATAGACACCAACATGTCCCTAGTAAGCCTCTAGTTGACTAGCTCGTTGATCAACAGATAGTCATGGTTTCCTGACTATGGACATTGGATGTCATTGATAACGAGATCACATCATTAGGAGAATGATGTGATGGACAAGACCCAATCCTAAACATAGCATAAGATCGTATAGTTCGTTTGCTAGAGTTTTTCCAATGTCAAGTATCCTTTCCCTAGACCATGAGATCGTGTAACTCCCGGATACCGTAGGAGTGCTTTGGGTGTACCAAACGTCACAACGTAACTGGGTGACTATAAAGGTATACTACGGGTATCTCTGAAAGTGTCTGTTGGGTTGACACAGATCAAGATTGGGATTTGTCACTCCGTGTGACGGAGAGGTATCACTGGGCCCACTCGGTAATGCATCATCATTATGAGCTCAAAGTGACCAAGTGTCCGGTCACGGGATCATGCATTACGGTACGAGTAAAGTGAATTGCCGGTAACGAGATTGAACAAGGTATTGGGATACCGACGATCGAATCTCGGGCAAGTAGCATACCGATTGACAAAGGGAATTGTATACGGGGTTGCTTGAATCCTCGAC
>NC_053025.1:618132539-618169887 GCF_003073215.2 Triticum urartu
TATAAATTGGTGGAAAATTCAAATAGGTGTTCTTGGTTGCATGCTTAGGTCCCATGCAAGAAATGGGAATGAATGTCAAGCACCCTGCCACCGTCACTCGACCGCAAACATTGAGATACCTGGTTTTTAAATTCTACTAAATCCAAAACTTATCTGAAATTCATGAACCTTGGCATGCTATCTTTGAGCGGCATCAACATGCCGTGGTAAAATTTTCGTCTCATTTGGGGTAGGTTTGGGTATGTGCTTCTCACAAACCAGAGCTTCTCACAACAAGCATGATGGTTCCGGTAGGGAACGTCTCACCTTTGGGGATGAAAAGATATCCATTGCCTCTTATTGCTTTTAAGAAATTTCTCGTGTCAACATAGAACAACAGGAGTGTTGTGTCAATTTTTGTGACTTTTCGGGGTTCGTTTGGACATTTTTATGCATTTACTAAGTTTTCGATGCACTTATGTGCATAATTCAAATTTGAACTACATACACATGCTCGAGTGCATATAAATTGGTTGAAAAATCAAATCTGTGTCCTTGGGTGCATGCTTAGGTCCCATGCAAGAAATAGGAATGAATTTCAAACACCAGGGCACCGTTGATTGCCGGCAAAACGTTGAGATACTTTATTTTTAAATTCTCGTAAATACAAAACTCGTCTAAAATTAAGGAAACTTGGCATGCTATCATGGAGCGGCATGAACATGCCGTGGTAAAATATTTGTCCCATTTGGGGCTGTTTTGGGTATATGCTTCTCACAAACCAAAGCTTCTCACAACAAGCATGATGGTTTCGGTTGGGAATGTCCCACCTTTGGGAACGAAATGATATCCATTGCCTCTTATTGATTTCAAAAAATTTATCGTGTCAACATAGAACAATAGGAGTGTTGTGTTAATTTTTGTGATTTTTGGGGGTTCGTTTGGACATTTTTATGCATTAATTGAGTTTTCAATGCATTTACGTGCATAATTCAAATTTGAACTACATGCACATGCTCGAATGCATATAAATTGGTGGAAAATTCAAATAGGTGTTCTTGGTTGCATGCTTAGGTCCCATGCAAGAAATGGGAATGAATGTCAAGCACCCTGCCACCATCACTCGACCGCAAACATTGAGATACCTGGTTTTTAAATTCTACTAAATCCAAAACTCATCTGAAATTCATGAAACTTGGCATGCTATTTTTGAGTGGCATCAACATGCCGTGGTAAAATTTTGTCTCATTTGGGGTAGGTTTGGGTATGTGCTTCTCACAAACAAGAGCTTCTCACAACAAGCATGATGGTTTCGGTAGGGATCGGCTCACCTTTGGGGATGAAAAGATATCCATTGCCTCTTATTGCTTTCAAGAAATTTCTCGTGTCAACATAGAAGAACAGGAGTGTTGTCTCATTTTTTGTGATTTTTCGGGGTTCGTTTGGACATTTTTATGCATTTACTGAGTTTTCGATGTATTTATTTGCATAATTCAAATTTGAACTACATGTACATGCTCAAGTGCATATAAATTGGTTGAAAAATCAAATCTGTGTCCCTGGGTGTATGCTTAGGTCCCATGCAAGAAATGGGAACGAGTTTCAAACACGAGGGCATCGTTGATTGCCGGCAAAACGTTGAGATACTTTATTTTTAAATTCTCGTAAATACAAAACTCGTCTGAAATTAAGGAAACTTCGGATGCTATCATGGAGCGGCATGAACATGCCGTGGTAAAAGTTTTGTCCTGTTTGGGGCTGCTTTGGGTATATGCTTCTCACAAACCAGAGCTTCTCACAACAAGCATGATGGTTTCGGTTGGGAACGTCCCACCTTTGGGGACGAAACGATATCCATTGCCTCTTATTGCTTCAAAAAAATTTATCGTGTCAACATAGAACAACAGGAGTGTTGTGTCAATTTTTGTGATTTTTTGGCGTTCGTTTGGACATTTTTATGCATTAACTGTGTTTTCAATGCATTTATGTGCATAATTCAAATTTCAACTACATCCACATGCTCTAATGCATGTAAATTGCTTGAAAGTTCAAATATTTGTCCTTGGTTGCATGCTTAGGTCCCATGCAAGAAATGGGAATGAATGTCAAGCACCCTGCCTCCATCACTCGGCCGAAAACATTGAGATACTTGCGTTTTAAATTCTAGTAAATCCAAAGCTCGTCGGAAATTCATGAAACTTGGCATGCTATCATGGAGCGGCATCGACCTGCCATGGTAAATTATTTGTCCCATTTGGGGTAGGTTTGGGTATATGCTTCTCAAAAACCAGAGCTTCTCACAACAAGCCTGATGGTTTCGGTAGGGAACGTTTCACCTTTCTAGACAAAACGATATCCATTGCCTCTTCTAGATTTGATTTTTTTTTCCTAGTGTCAACATAGAACAACAGGAGTATTGTGTTAATTTTTCAGATTTTTTGGGGTTCGTTTGGACATTTTTATGCATTAATTGAGTTTTCAATGCATTTATGTGCATAATTCAAATTTGAACTACATGCACATGATCTAATGCATATAAATTGGTGGAAAATTCGAATAGGTGTTCTTGGTTGCAAGCTTAGGTCGCATGGAAGAAATGGGAATGAATGTCAAGCACCCTGCCACCGTCACTCGACCGCAAACATTGAGATACCTGGTTTTTAAATTCTACTAAATCCAAAACTTATCTGAAATTCATGAACCTTGGCATGCTATCTTTGAGCGGCATCAACATGCTGTGGTAAAATTTTTGTCTCATTTGGGGTAGGTTTGGGTATGTGCTTCTCACAAACAAGAGCTTCTCACAACAAGCATGATCGTTTCGGTAGGGAACGGCTCACCTTTGGGGATGAAAAGATATCCATTGCCTCTTATTGCTTTCAAGAAATTTCTCATGTCAACATAGAGCAACAGGAGTGTTCTGTCAATTTTTGTGATTTTTCGGGGTTCGTTTGGACATTTTTATGCATTTACTGAGTTTCGATGCATTTATGTGCATAATTCAAATTTGAACTACATACACATGCTCGAGTGCATATAAATTGGTTGAAAAATCAAATCTGTGTCCTTGGGTGCATGCTTAGGTCCCATGCAAGAAATGGGAATGAATTTCAAACACCAGGGCACCGTTGATTGCCGGCAAAACGTTGAGATACTTTATTTTTAAATTCTCGTAAATACAAAACTCATCTAAAATTAAGGAAACATGGCATGCTATCATGGAGCGGCATGAACATGCCGTGGTAAAATATTTGTCCCATTTGGGGCTGTTTTGGGTATATGCTTCTCACAAACTAGAGCTTCTCACAACAAGCATGATGGTTTCGGTTGGGAATGTCCCACCTTTGGGGACGAAACGATATCCATTGCCTCTTATTGATTTCAAAAAATTTATCGTGTCAACATAGAACAACAGGAGTGTTGTGTCAATTTTTGTGATTTTTTGGGGTTCCTTTGGATATTTTTATGCATTAACTGTGTTTTCAATGCATTTATGTGCATAATTCAAATTTCAACTACATCCATATGCTCTAATGCATGTAAATTGCTTGAAAGTTCAAATATGTGTCCTTGGTTGCATGCTTAGGTCTCATGCAAGAAATGGGAATGAATGTCAAGCACCCTGCCTCCATCACTCGGCCGATAACAATGAGATACGTGCTTTTTAAAGACTAGTAAATCCAAAGCTCATCGGAAATTCATGAAACTTGGCATGCTATGATGGAGCGGCATCGACATGCCGTGGTAAATTATTTGTCCCATTTGGGGTAGGTTTGGGTATATGCTTCTCAAAAACCAGAGCTTCTCACAACAAGCCTAATGGTTTCGGTAGGGAACGTTTCACCTTTCTAGACGAAACAATATCCATTGCCTCTTCTAGATTTCAATTTTTTTCCTAGTGTCAACATAGAACAACAGGAGTATTGTGTTAATTTTTCGGATTTTTTGGGGTTCGTTTGGACATTTTTATGCATTAATTGAGTTTGCAATGCATTTATGTGCATAATTAAAATTTGAACTACATGCACATGCTCTAATGCATATAAATTGGTGGAAAATTCAAATAGGTGTTCTTGGTTGCATGCTTAGGTCCCATGCAGGAAATGGGAATGAATGTCAAGCATCCTGCCACCGTCACTCGACCGCAAACATTGCGATACCTGGTTTTCAAATTCTACTAAATCCAAAACATATCTGAAATTCATGAACCTTGGCATGCTATCTTTGAGCGGCATCAACATGCCGTGGTAAATGTTTTGTCTCATTTGGTGTAGGTTTGGGTATGTGCTTCTCACAAACAAGAGCTTCTCACAACAAGCATGATGGTTTCGGTAGGGAACGGATCACCTTTGGCGATGAAAAGATATCCATTGCCTCTTATTGCTTTCAAGAAATTTCTCATGTCAACATAGAACAACAGGAGTGTTGTGTCAATTTTTGTGATTTTTTGCGGTTCGTTTGGACATTTTTATGCATTTACTGAGTTTTCGATGCATTTATGTGCATAATTCAAATTTGAACTACATACACATGCTCGAGTGCATATAAATTGGTTGAAAAATCAAATCTGTGTCCTTGGGTGCATGCTTAGGTCCCATGCAAGAAATGGGAATGAATTTCAAACACCAGGGCACCGTTGATTGCCGGAAAAACGTTGAGATACTTTATTTTTAAATTCTCGTAAATACAAAACTCATCTATAATTAAGGAAACTTGGCATGCTATCATGGAGCGGCATGAACATGCCGTGGTAAAATATTTGTCCCATTTGGGGCTGTTTTGGGTATATGCTTCTCACAGACCAGAGCTTCTCACAACAAGCATGATGGTTTCGGTTGGGAATGTCCCACCTTTGGGGACAAAACGATATCCATTGCCTCTTATTGATTTCAAAAATTTATCGTGTCAACATAGAACAACAGGAGTGTTGTGTCAATTTTTGTGATTTTTTGGGGTTCGTTTGGACATTTTTATGCATTAACTGTGTTTTTAATGCATTTATGTGCATAATTCAAATTTGAACTACATCCACATGCTCTAATGCATGTAAATTGCTTGAAAGTTCAAATATGTGTCCTTGGTTGCATGCTTAGGTCCCATGCAAGAAATGGGAATTAATGCCAAGCACCCTGCCTCCAACACTCGGCCGAAAATATTGAGATACGTGCTTTTTAAATTCTAGTAAATCCAAAGCTCGTCGTAAATTCATGAAACTTGGCATGCTATCATGGAGTGGCATCGACATGCCGTGGTAAATTATTTGTCCCATTTGGGGTAGGTTTGGGTATATGCTTCTCAAAAACCAGAGCTTCTCACAACAAGCCAGATGGTTTCGGTAGGGAACGTTTCGCCTTTCTAGACGAAACGATATCCATTGCCTCTTCTAGATTTCAATTTTTTTCCTAGTGTCAATATAGATCAACAGGAGTATTGTCTTAATTTTTCAGATTTTTTGGGGTTCGTTTGGACATTTTTATGTATTAATTGAGTTTTCAATGCATTTACGTGCATAATTCAAAATTGAACTACATGCACATGCTCTAATGCATATAAATTGGTGGAAAATTCAAATAGGTGTTCTTGGTTGCATGCTTAGGTCCCATGCAAGAAATGAGAATGAATGTCAAGCTCCCTGCCACCGTCACTCGACCGCAAACATTGAGATACCTGATTTATAATTCTACTAAATCCAAAACTTATCTGAAATTCATGAACCTTGGCATGCTATCTTTGAGTGGCATCAACATGCCGTGGTAAATTTTTTGTCTCATTTGGGGTAAGTTTGGGTAAGTGCTTCTCACAAACCAGAGCTTCTCACAACAAGCATGATGGTTTCGGTAGGGAACGTCTCAACTTTGGGGATGAAAAGATATACATTGCCTCTTATTGCTTTTCAGAAATTTCTCGTGTCAACATAGAACAACACGAGCGTTGTGTCAATTTTTGTGATTTTTTGGGGTTCGTTTGGACATTTTTATGCATTTACTGAGTTTTCGATGCATTTATGTGCATAATTCAAATTTGAACTACATACACATGCTCGAGTGTATATAAATTGGTTGAAAAATCAAATCTGTGTCCTTGGGTGCATGCGTAGGTCCCATGCAAGAAATGGGAATGAATTTCAAATACCAGGGCACCGTTGATTGCCAGCAAAACGTTGAGATACTTTATTTTTAAATTCTCGTAAATACAAAACTCGCCTAAAATTAAGGAAACTTGGCATCCTATCATGGAGCGGCATGAACATGCCATGGTAAAACATTTGTCCCATTTGGGGCTGTTTTCGGTATATGCTTCTCACAAACCAGAGCTTCTCACAACAAGCATGATGGTTTCGGTTGGGAATGTCCCAATTTTGGGGATGAAACGATATCCATTGCCTCTTATTGCTTTCAAAAGATTTATCGTGTCAACATAGAACAACAGGAGTGTTGTGTCAATTTTTGTGATTTTTTGGGGTTCGTTTGGACATTTTTATGCATTAACTGAGTTTTCAATGCATTTATGTGCATAATTCAAATTTTAACTACATCCACATGCTCTAATGCATGTAAATTGCTTGAAAGTTCAAATCTGTGTCCTTGGTTGCATGCTTAGGTCCCATGCAAGAAACGGGAATGAATGTCAAGCACCCTGCCTCCATCACTCGGCCGAAAACATTTAGATACGTGCTTTTTAAATTCTAGTAAATCCAAAGCTCGTCGGAAATTCATGAAACTTGGCATGCTATCATGGAGCGGCATCGACTTGCCGTGGTAAATTATTTGTCCCATTTGGGGTAGGTTTGGGTATATGCTTCTCAAAAACCAGAGCTTCTCACAACAAGCCTGATGGTTTCGGTAGGGAACGTTTCACCTTTCTGGACGAAGCGATATCCATTGCCGCTTCTAGATTTCAATTTTTTTCCTAGTGTCAACATAGAACAACAGGAGTATTGTGTTAATTTTTCGGATTTTTCGCGGTTCAATGCATTTATGTGCATAATTCAAATTTTAACTACATGCACATGCTCTAATGCATATAAATTGGTGGAAAATTCAAATAGGTGTTCTTGGTTGCATGCTTAGGTCCCATGCAAGAGATGGGAATGAATGTCAAGCACCCTGCCACCGTCACTCGACTGCAAACATTGAGATACCTGGTTTTTAAATTCTACTAAATCCAAAACTCATCTGAAATTCATGAAACCTGGCATGCTATTTTTGAGTGGCATCAACATGCCGTGGTAAAATTTTGTCTGATTTGGGGTAGGTTTGGGTATGTGCTTCCCACAAACAAGAGCTTCTCACAACAAGCATGATGGTTTCGGTAGGTGATGAGGACATCAATACCATTGTTACACCCACAGCCCCTACTGTTACATATACTGGACCAATTACTAGAGCTCGCGCACGCCAATTAAATTACCAGGTACTTTCGTTTCTTGGTAATGATTCTAATGTTCATGAGATTATGATGCTGCCTAAATTGGATACATTTGTTTTGCTTTCAAATGAAGGGCCTAGCTTGGAGAAGGATGAACATTGGAGCAAGAACACGCATGGAGTTGATGGCATGCGCAAGGGGATCAAGAACGGAGTTACAAGTGATGATTTCAGGACTTTGAAGCCGCCATAAGGAGTGCATGAAGCCATGGACGAAATATACAAGATGCCACTTCATAATATTCGTCCATAGGCTATTCTAGGTGCTGCGTCACCTTATTAATGGGCCAGGCCCATGTAATTTCGAAATACTTAAGTATAGGCTATTTTTAGAGTCCGTATGTGTGGGGAAACAAGAGTTAGGGTTGGTTTCGGACCCCACCCTCAAGGGCCACGAAATTCCCCTCTCTTCCTCCATATATATAGCCCTTAGGGCGTCGTTTAGACTTTGGGTTTTGTTTAGATTAAAAGTTCGCCATAGCTGCAACTTCTCGTACTTCGTTTGTGTCCAACGACCAGACCAAGACGTCACAGAACCCCACCTTGATCAATAAAGCTTTCATCTTATATTCGCAATATCCCGATTGCAATCTTAGTTTCTTGCTTGTTCTTTGTTTGCTCGCAGGAAACAGGCCCTCGTGGTCAGGTTGATCGTGCTCCGGCGTGGTCAATAACCCCTTGGAAGTTGGTTTAGCGATTGCTAAGGCGCGACGTCTCGCACGTTCGTAGTCGGATCGTCAAGGTCGACTCCCACAGAAAACGATAGCCACCATCTCATCGAAACATCAGGACACCTTTGCCCTTATCAAGTGGTATCAGATTTCCAGGTTGCTCGGTGAGATTTTTACAGTTTTTCGTAGATTAGATCGAGTCTGTTCTTCATACCTATAGTCCACGAAAAAGCCACAAAAAAAATTAGGGTTAGTTCATCATATCCGAACCAATCTGAGCCTTTGCATAATCTTTTTAGGGTTTTTGCTTTGTTGAATTTGCGGTTGCATCGTCGTGTCAAGTTGCTGGTCTTAGAGTCTAGTCGTTTAGAGTTTCGAGTTCTGGTCATAAGTTGTCATGCCGCCGCCGCACCATCATCATCGCCCATCTACCACCATTGCTTATCCGCCACCATTCTGAATCCGTATCCATATACCACCACCAATCTGTATCCATATACCACCACCAATCTGTAACCATATATCCACCACCAATCCGAGTTCTTCTCATATTAGGTTTGTTCTTGAGATCAATCTCAATTCCGATTCGTGTTTCCTTGCCTGCGTAGGTCTCGGAAAAAAAAAGAGTCTGGAGACCCCCGGGCAGTTTTTAGGCCAAAATTTTCACGGGAAAAAATATTTTTTCCCTATCCTATTTTTAGGTTTTTCTGAGTCTTTTGAGCCACGTGCCATCATAGTGATTTTTTGTCGCACTTTTTCGTAGTCGCTGCCCTGATTTCCGAAAAAAAAAGTGAAAAAATAAATTTTCGTGCCCATCCTATCAGTTTGACGAGGGAAGAGTTTTGAGACACTCGCCATTATAGTAATTTTTTGCAAAAAAAAAGAGGAGCGCAAAAAAAAAGCAAAAAAAAAGTTCCAGAGTGTGCTTTTCCCTTATTTACGTGCAGCGCCGTGATTTTGTTAGTGTTCTAGGCTCGCGTCTCTAGCACGGTCTAGTCTAGGACCAGCACAGTACCGTCGTTGAGCGTTTATTCAACTTTGCATCTCTGAATTGATTATTGCTGACCCTTTTTGCTACCATACTATAAGCCTTCCTAGCTCCACATACCTCTACGTCGTGCGTTTGACTCTCCCTGGCAATCGCTCTATCCAAGCTTTTGAGAGTTTTGACTACAACGGTTGCCGATCACCGCCTGCTGCTGGGTAAGAACTAGTAAGAATTTGAGATTTGCTTGACGGATTTGTGACACCCGCCACCACCACCTCTTGTTAGTATTCTATAGGATCATATTCTTGTGTGTTTTCTATTGTTGCTAACCATGGCAGGATCACAAGCCGACGAGACTGACTGGGAGAACATGACGAATCAGGAGTTGCATGATAAATTTCAGCAAATGATGAATGGACAAGTGCAGGATGTGCTAAACAAATTTGAAGAGGCCATGGAGAAGATAGATGACATGGAGAAGACGTTCGAAACAAAGCTCGATAACAGGTTTAATGAATTGCTCGCACGTCTTCCACCACCACCACCGGCTGCACCTAACGCACCTCTACAACAACAACAACGACGACTACCTACACATCGTGAAACAGCCCTCCGCCGAGCGAGCCGTCTCCCTCTTGCACCTGGCCAAACTGTTGGTGCTGCTGTTGCTACTTCTGTGGCTCCTGCTGCTGATGCGGAGGAGGATGATTTTGCGGGCGATTACGAGGATGAGGTTGATCAAAATCAGAACTATGTGCCACCACCAGCACAGCAACCATCAAGTCGTCCACATGCAAATAATGGCAATGGTAGGGCTCACGCTCAGGTACGAGATCATGACCATCTCCCTAAACTAAAATTGAATATTCCACCATTTGAGGGTAGATATGTTCCTAATATATATCTTACTTGGGAGTTAGAAACTGAACAATGATTTACATGTTTACAATATCCCGAGGAGAGACGTGTTCCTGCTGCTGTTTGTGCATTCACTAGTTTTGCATGTGTTTGGTGGTCTGAGCATTGTAGATTATATCCCATTCCTGCTACTTGGGCTGCTTTGAAAACTGCTATGCGTACTCGTTGGGTTCCACCATATTATCAACGTGAATTACTTCAAAAATTGCAGCGCTTAAGACAGGGAAAAAATTCTGTAGAAGAATATTATCAGGAATTACAAACTGGCATGATTAGATGTGGTATTGTTGAGGAGAATGAAGCTATGCTTACACGTTTTATGGGTGGATTAAATAGAGAGATTCAGACGATTCTAGAGTATAAGGAGTATACTAATATCACTCGTTTATTCCATCTTGCTTGTAAAGCTGAACGTGAAGTGCAGGATCGACAGGCATTGGCACGGACTAACTTTTCTGCAGGTCGACCTTCTTCATGGACACCACGTGCATCATCTACTTCCACACGTTCTGCTACACCGGCGCCTCCGTCGGCTGCCACCTCCAACCGTGATACAATAAAGCAGGCACAATGACCACTATCTGCCAAGAGCACACCTTCTGGGCCTGCAAAGAGCTCTGCTTCATCCATGGCATCAACAGGGCAAACTCATGATATTATTTGTCGACGTTGCAAGGGTGGAGGTCATTATGCGCGAGAATGCCCATCTAAGCGTGTGATGATTGTTACTGAGGATGGTGGGTATGAGTCCGCTAGTGACTATGATGAGGAGACTTTGGCTCTTATTACACGTGACGAACACGGTGGAGACGATTCTGATCATGAGACGCAATACATGGCTCCTGAAGATGCTGACAGGTATGAATGTTTAGTTGCTCAACGTGTTTTGAGTGTGCAGGTTACACAAGCTGAGCAAAATCAGAGGCATAATTTGTTCCATACAAAGGGAGTTGTGAAGGAACGTTCTGTTCGCGTGATCATAGATGGAGGGAGTTGCAACAACTTGGCTAGCATCGAGATGGTGGAGAAGCTATCTCTCACCACAAGACCACATCCACATCCTTACTACATCCAATGGTTCAACAACAGCGGCAAGGTTAAGGTAACACGTACTGTTCGTGTGCATTTTAGTATCTCTACATATGTTGATTATGTTGATTGTGATGTCGTACCTATGCAAGCATGTTCCTTATTACTTGGTAGACCATGGCAATTTGATAAAAATTCTATTCACCATGGTAGAAACAATCAGTATACTCTTGTTCATAAGGATAAAAATATTACTTTGCTTCCTATGACTCCTGATTCCATTTTGAAAGATGATATTAATAGAGCTAATAAAGCAAAACAGGAGAAAACTAAGAGTGAAAATCAGATTGTGGCAAAAGAATTTGAGCAACAAATGCAGCCTAATAATAATAAACAATCTAGTGTTGCTTCTGAAATTAAATTGAAAAGTGCATGTTTACTTGCCACCAAATCTGATATTGATGATCTAGATTTTAGCAAATCTGTTTGCTATGCTTTTGTGTGCAAAGAGGCATTATTTTCATTCGAGGACGTGCCTCCCTCTTTGCCTCCTGCTGTCACTAACATTTTGCAGGAGTTCGCCGACGTCTTTCCACAAGACGTGCCACCGGGATTACCACCTATTCGCGGGATTGAGCATCAAATTGACTTAATTCCCGGTGCATCATTACCCAACCGTGCACCATACCGTACCAACCCAGAGGAGACGAAGGAGATTATGCGTCAAGTACAAGAACTGCTCGACAAAGGTTATATACGCGAATCCCTTAGTCCTTGTGCTGTTCCTATCATTTTAGTGCCGAAAAAGGATGGTACGTCGCGTATGCGCGTTGATTGTAGAGGCATTAATAATATTACTATTCGTTATCGTCATCCTATTCCTAGGCTAGATGATATGCTTGATGAATTGAGTGGCTCTACAATATTCTCCAAAGTTGATTTGCGTAGTGGTTACCATCAAATTCGTATGAAATTGGGAGATGAATGGAAAACAACATTTAAAACTAAGTTTGGATTATATGAGTGGTTAGTCATGCCTTTTGGGTTAACTAATGCACCTAGTACTTTCATGAGGTTAATGAACGAAGTTTTACGTGCTTTCATTGGACGATTTGTGGTAGTTTACTTTGATGACATATTGATTTATAGCAAATCTTTGGAGGAACATTTGGAACATTTATGTGATGTTTTTATTGCTCTACGTGATGCACGTTTGTTTGGTAACCTTGGAAAGTGCACCTTTTGCACCGACCGAGTATCTTTTCTTGGCTATGTTGTTACTCCACAGGGAATTGAAGTTGATAAAGCCAAGATTGAAGCTATTGAGAGTTGGCCGCAGCCCAAAACGGTCACACAAGTGAGGAGTTTCCTTGGCCTCGCTGGTTTCTATAGGCGTTTTGTGAGAGATTTCAGCACCATTGCTGCACCTCTCAACGAGCTTACAAAGAAGGATGTACCTTTTGTTTGGGGTACCGCACAGGAAGAAGCCTTCACGGTATTGAAAGATAAGTTGACACATGCCTCCTTTACTCCAACTTCCTAATTTCAATAAGACTTTTGAGCTTGAATGTGATGCTAGTGGAATTGGATTAGGAGGTGTGTTATTACAAGATGGAAAACCTGTTGCATACTTTTCTGAAAAATTGAGTGGGCCTAGTCTGAACTATTCTACTTATGATAAAGAATTATATGCTCTTGTTCGGACCTTAGAAACATGGCAACATTATTTATGGCCCAAGGAATTTGTTATACATTCTGATCATGAATCTTTGAAACACATTAAAAGTCAAGCAAAACTGAACCGTAGACATGCTAAATGGGTTGAATTCATTGAGACTTTCCCTTATGTCATTAAACACAAGAAGGGTAAAGAAAATGTTATTCCTGATGCCTTGTCTCGTCGTTATACTATGCTTTCACAACTTGACTTTAAAATATTTGGTTTGGAGACCATCAAAGATCAATATGTTCATGATGCTGAATTTAAAGATGTATTGCAGAATTGTAAGGAAGGGAGAACTTGGAACAAGTTCGTTCTTAACGATGGATTTGTGTTTCGTGCTAACAACCTATGCATTCCAGCTAGCTCCGTTCGTCTTTTGTTGTTGCAGGAGGCGCATGGAGGAGGATTAATGGGACACTTTGGCGTCAAGAAGACGGAGGAGATACTTGCTACACATTTCTTTTGGCCAAAGATGAGACGGGATGTTGAGCGTTTTGTTGCTCGCTGCACTACATGTCAAAGAGCTAAGTCACGACTCAATCCTCATGGTTTATATATGCCTTTGCCTGTACCTAGTGTTCCTTGGGAGGATATATCTATGGACTTTGTTTTAGGTTTACCTCAAACAAAGAAGGGGAGGGATAGCATATTTGTTGTCGTGGATAGGTTCTCGAAAATGGCACACTTTATACCATGTCATAAAAGCGATGATGCTGTTAATGTTGCTGATTTGTTCTTTCGTGAAATTATTCGCTTACATGGTGTGCCAAATACTATTGTTTCAGATCGTGATACTAAATTTCTTAGCCACTTTTGGAGATGTTTATGGGCTAAGTTGGGGACTAAGCTGCTTTTTAGTACTACTTGTCACCCCCAAACTGATGGACAAACTGAAGTAGTCAATAGAACATTGTCTACTATGCTTAGGGCTGTTTTGAAGAATAACAAGAAAATGTGGGAAGAATGCTTGCCTCATATTGAATTTGCTTATAGTCGCTCATTGCATTCTACTACTAAGATGTGCCCTTTTGAAATTGTGTATGGTTTCCTACCTCGTGCACCTATTGATTTGTTGCCTCTTCCATCTTCGGAGAAGGTTAATTTTGATGCTAAAGAACGTTCTGAATTGATTTTAAAAATGCATGAGTTAACTAAGGAAAACATTGAGCGTATGAATGCTAAATATAAACTTGCTGGGGATAAGGGTAGAAAACATGTTGTGTTTGCGCCCGGAGATCTTGTTTGGTTACATTTGCGTAAAGATAGATTTCCTAATCTGCGCAAATCAAAGCTAATGCCACGTGCTGATGGTCCTTTTAAGGTGTTAGAGAAAATAAATGATAATGCATATAAACTTGAGCTACCTGTAGATTTTGGGGTTAGTCCCACTTTTAACATTGCAGATTTGAAGCCTTATTTGGGTGAGGAAGATGCGCTTCCGTCGAGGACGACTTCATTTCAAGAAGGGGAGGATGATGAGGACATCAATACCATTGTTACACCCACAGCCCCTACTGTTACATATACTGGACCAATTACTAGAGCTCGCGCACGCCAATTAAATTACCAGGTACTTTCGTTACTTGGTAATGATTCTAATGTTCATGAGATTATGATGCTGCCTAAATTGGATACATTTGTTTTGCTTACAAATGAAGGGCCTAGCTTGGAGAAGGATGAACATTGGAGCAAGAACACACCTGGAGTTGATGGCATACGCAAGGGGATCAAGAACGGAGTTACAACTGATGATTTCAGGACTTTGAAGCCGCCATAAGGAGTGCATGAAGGCTTGGACGAAATATACAAGATGCCACTTCATAATATTCGTCCATAGGCTATTCTAGGTGCTGCGTCACCTTATTAATGGGCCAGGCCCATGTAATTTCGAAATACTTAAGTATAGGCTATTTTTAGAGTCCGTATGTGTGGGGAAACAAGAGTTAGGGTTGGTTTCGGACCCCACCCTCAAGGGCCACGAAATTCCCCCCTCTTCCTCCATATATACAGCCCTTAGGGCGTCGTTTAGACTTTGGGTTTTGTTTAGATTAAAAGTTCGCCATAGCTGCAACTTCGCGTACTTCGTTTGTGTCCAACGACCAGACCAAGACGTCACAGAACCCCACCTTGATCAATAAAGCTTTCATCTTATATTCGCAATATCCCGATTGCAATCTCAGTTTCTTGCTTTTTCTTCGTTTGCTCGCAGGAAACAGACCCTCGTGGTCAGGTTGATCGTGCTCCGGCGTGGTCAATAACCCTCGGAAGTTGGTTTAGCGATTGCTAAGGCGCGACGTCTCGCACGTTCGTAGTCGGATCGTCAAGGTCGACTCCCACAGAAAACGATAGCCACCATCTCATCGAAACATCAGGACACCTTAGCCGCTATCACAAATAATACAAGATGCTCCAAGCAAAACACATATCGTGTTGGTGAATAAAAATATAGCTCCAAGTAAATTACCGATGGAAGTGGACGAAAGAGGGGATGCCTTCCGGGGCATCCCCAAGATTTGACTTTTTGGTGTCCTTGGATTATCTTGGGGGTGCCATGGGCATCCCCAAGCTTAGGCTCTTGCCACTCCTTATTCCATAATCCATCAAAAGAATTCACCCAAAACTTGAAAACTTGACAACACAAAACTCAATAGAAATCTCGTGAGCTCCGTTAGAGAAAGAAAACAAGAGACCACTCCAAGGTACTGTAATGAACTCATTATTTATTTATATTGGTGTTAAACCTACTGTATTCCAACTTCTCCATGGATTATAAACTATTTTACTAACCATAGATTCATCAAAATAAGCAAACAACACACGAAAACAGAATCTGTCAAAAACAGAACAATCTGTAGTAATCTGTAACTAACGCAAACTTCTGGAACCCCAAAAATTCTAAAATCAATTGCTGGACATGAGGAATTTATCTATTAATCATCTGCAAAAATAATTAACTAAATAGCAATCTCCAAATAAAAATGACAGCAGTTCTCGTGAGCGCTAAAGTTTCGGTTTTTTTTACAGCAAGTTCAACAAGACTTTCCCCAAGTCTTCCCAACGGTTCTACTTGGCACAAACACTAATTAAAAACAAAAAACACAACCAAAACAGAGGTTAAATAAATTATTTATTAGTAAACAGGAGCAAAAATCAAGGAATAAAAATAAAATTGGGTTGCCTCCCAACAAGCGCTATCGTTTAACGCCCCTAGCTAGGCATAAAAGCGAGAATAGATCTAGGTATTGACATCTTTGGTAGGCAATCCATAAGTGGCTCTCATGATATTTTCATATGGCAATTTTATTTTATTTCTTGGAAAGTTTTCCATACCCTTTTTAATGGAAATTGAAATCTAATATTCCCTTCCTTCATATCAATAATCGCACCAACCATTCTAAGGAAAGGTCTACCAAGAATAATAGGGCAAGAAGGATTGCAATCTATATCAAGAGCAATGAAATCTACGGGAAAATAATTCCTATTTGCAACAATAAGAACATCATTAGTTCTTCCCATAGGTTTCTTAATAGTGGAATCCGCAAGATGCAAGTTTAGAGAGCAATCATCAAGATTACGGAAATCTAGCAAATCACACAAAGTCTTGGGAATAGTAGAGACACTAGCACCCAAATCACACAAAGCATAAAACTCATGATCTTTAATTTTAATTTTAATAGTTGTTTCCCACTCATCATAGAGTTTTCTAGGGATAGAAACTTTCAACTCAAGTTTTTCTTCATAAGATTGCATCAAGGCATCAACAATATGTTCGGTGAAGGCTTTATTTTGACTATAAGCATGTGGAGAATTTAGCACGGATTGCAACAAGGAAATACAATCAATTAAAGAGCAACTTTCATAATTAAATTACTTGAAATCCAATATAGTGTGTTTAGCAACATCTAGATTTTTATTTCTTTCAATCCCACTTTCATCAATTTCATCATAAAGATCTAAATACTCCGAATTTTTAGAACGCCTTCTAGGTAAAGGAAGATCATATTCAGTTTCATCAAGATTCATATTGCAAAACAAAGATTTAATAGGAGACACAACAATAACTTTTAGATCTTAATCTTGATTTTCATAGGAATTGGAACAACACGCTTTAATAAAGGCATCTTTGGAAGCACGCATCCTAGCGGTTCTTTCCTTGCACTCATCAATGGAAATTCTCATGGCTTTGAGAGACTCATTTGATATCATGCTTAGGAGGAATAGATCTAAGATTTAAAGAATCAACCTCAAGAGAAATTCGATCAACGTTTCTAGCCAAATCATCAACTTTAAGCAATTTCTCTTCAAGCAAAGCATTAAAATTCTTTTGTGAATTCATAAACTCTTTAACACTATTCTCAAATTCAGAGGGCATCTTATTATAATTTTCATAAGAGTTGTTGTAGGAATTCCCATAATTATTAGAAGGATTACTAGGATATGGCCTTGGATTAGAATTCCCTCTATAAGCGTTGTTACCAAAATTATTCCAACCAACAAAATTCACCATCCATAGATTCATTGTTATTCTCAATCAAAGTAGACAAAGGCATATCATTAGGATCAGAAGAAACACTCTTAGTAGCAAATAATTTCATAAGTTCATCCATCTTTCCACTCAAAACATTGATTTCTTCTATCACATGCACTTTTTTATTAGAAGATCTTTCAGTATGCCATTGAGAATAATTAACCATAATATTATCTAGGAGTTTAGTAGCATCTCCTAAAGTGATTTCCATAAAAGTGCCTCCCACGGCCGAATCTAAAAGATTTCTAGAAGCAAAATTCAATCCGGCATAAAAATTTTGTATAATCATACACAAATTCAAACCATGAGTAGGGCAATTACGTATCATTAATTTCATTCTCTCCCAGGCTTGTGCAACATGTTCATGATCAAGTTGCTTAAAGTTCATAATATCGTTTCTAAGAGAGATGATCGTAGCGGGAGGGAAATACTTAGAGATAAAAGCATCTTTGCACTTGTTCCAAGAATCAATACTATTTTTAGGCAAAGACGAAAACCAAGCTTTAGCACGATCTCTAAGCGAAAAAGGAAATAGCTTCAATTTAACAACATCGTTATCGACATCTTTTTTCTTTTGCATATCACATAAATCAACGAAGCTATTTAGATGAGTAGCGGCATCTTTACTAGGAAGGCCGGCAAATTGATCTTTCATAACAAGATTCAACAAAGCAGTATTGATTTCACAAGATTCCGTATTGGCAAGAGGAGCAATCGGAGTGCCAAGGAAATCATTACTATTGGTATTGGTGAAGTCACACAATTTGGTAGTATCTTGAGCCATCGCGACAAACAAGCAATCCAACACACGAGCAAACAAAAAGAAAGCGGGCAAAAAGAGGCAAATAGAAAGGGAGGATAGAGAGAGAGGGAGAAGGAGAGGGCGAATAAAACGGCAAGGGTGAAGTGGGGGAGAGGAAAACGAGAGGCAAATGGCAAATAATGTAATGCGAGAGATAGGGATTGTGATGGCTACTTGGTATGTTGACTTTTTGCGTGGACTCCCTAGCCAGAAATTCTTCTTGCTACCTCTTGAGCTTGCGTTGGAGTTCCCCGAAGAGCAAAGGATGATGCAGCAGAGTAGCATAAGTATTTCCCTCAGTTTTTGAGAACCAAGGTATCAATCCAGTAGGAGGCCACGCTCAAGTCCCTCGTACCTGCACAAACGAAAGCTACTCGCAACCAACGCGATTAGGGGTTGTCAATCCCTTCATGGTCACTTACGAGAGTGAGATCTGATAGATATAATATTTTTGGTATTTTTGGTATAGAGATGCAAAGTGAAAAGTAAAAGGCAAAGTAAAAAGCAAAGCAAGATTAAAGTGATGGAGATTGATATGATGAGAATAGACCCGGGGGCCGTAGGTTTCCCTAGTGGCTTCTCTCAAGAGCATAAGTATTCTACGGTGGGTGAACAAATTATTGTTGAGCAATTGACAGAATTGAGCATAGTTATGAGAATATCTAGGCATGATCATGTATATAGGCATCACGTCCGTGACAAGTAGACCGAAACGATTCTGCATCTACTACTATTACTCCACTCATCGACCGCTATCCAGCATGCATCTAGAGTATTAAGTTAAAAACAGAGTAACTCTTTAAGCAAGATGACATGATGTAGAGAGATAAATTCATGCAATATGAAATAAACCCCATCTTGTTATCCTCGATGGCAACGATGCAATACGTGCCTTGCTGCCCCTTCTGTCACTGGGAAAGGACACCGCAAGATCGAACCCAAAGCTAAGCACTTCTCCCATGGCAAGAACTACCAATCTAGTTGGCCAAACCAAACGGATAATTCGAAGAGACTTGCAAAGATAACCAATCATACATAAAAGAATTCAGAGAAGATTCAAATATTATTCATAGATATACTTGATCATAAACCCACAATTCATCGGTCTCAACAAACACACCGCAAAAAGAAGAAGATTACATCGAATAGTCTCCACAAGAGAGGGGGAGAACTTTGTATTGAGATCCAAAAAGAGAGAAGAAGCCATCTAGCTACTAACTATGGACCCGAAGGTCTGAGGTAAACTACTCACACTTCATCGGAGAGGCTATGATGATGTAGAAGCCCTCCGTGATGACGGCCCTCTCCGGCGGAGCTCCGGAACAGGCCCCAAGATGGGATCTCGTGGATACAGAAAGTTGCGACGGTGGAATTAGGTTTTTGGCTCCCCTTCTGTTCGTTTGGGGGTACGTAGGTATATATAGGAGGAAGAAGTACGTTAGTGGAGCTTCGGTGGGCCCACGAGGGTGGGGGCGCGCCTGGGGGTATAGGGCTCTCCCCCCTACCTCGTGCCCACCTTGAAGCTTCCTTGGCGTAGGGTCCAAGTCTCCTGGGTCATATTCGGGAAGAAAATCACGTTCCATAAAGGTTTATTCCGTTTGGACTCCGTTTGATATTCCGTTTCTTCAAAACACTGAAATAGGCAAAAACAGCAATTCTGGGCTGGGCCTCCGGTTAATAGGTTAGTCCCAAAAATAATATAAAAGTGGAAAACAAAGCCCAATATAGTCCAAAATAGTAGATAATATAGCATGGAGCAATCAAAAATTATAGATACGTTGGAGATGTATCAGCCCCATGCTCCAGGGTCTGCGGAGCAGGGCTAATGCCGCCCTGGGCTTCATCTACGACGAGAACGCACCGCCCCCCACTCGGATGACTACACCAGTCACTTGACCTTCTTCACCAGAGTGGTGATGCGCCAGGAAGCCCGGTCTAACAGGGCTCGCCAGCTTGTAGAAGAGAGAAGCCGCAGTCTTCTTGGGCGCGCGTTCTCCCGCGTCTTCAGCCACCTCCGGAACATTGATCTCAACTTTGATTTTGACGCCGCTATCGCTCCCATGCCGGAAGCCATCCGGGGCGACCTGGCGCGGTGGGTTGAAGACCACGTGGATGCGTTGGTCAGGGCCTTCACTTCTGATGATGACGGGGTTGTGGTTGCGGTGGACGCAGGCGACGTGGTTGGTGACGGAGACGTCGATGCCGGCGAAGGTGGAGTCAACACCAACGGTGGTGACAACGACGCGAGCGGTGCGTCTGATGATGACATGGGGGACGTGGCGAGCGACGTATCTGGCTGATTCCTTGTTTCCGTGTAAAAACTTGGGTGTGGCCCTGGAAGACTGTAAGAGCATTTTGAGAGGGGGAGACCCTCATGTAAATAATCGTGGCTTTTATCCTTTCGTGCTAAATTGAGTACGCGTCTTCATGAGCTTATGCATGTCAAGGCAATGTTGTTGTTGCGGTTTACCTTAGCTTGGATGATCCTAAAACCGGCCCGACAGACTGCCGGCTTCTAAGGAGCCCCTGACGAATTCGTCGCCACGCCCGAGAGGGCCGTATGATAAGAGTGCGGTCACCACGCCCCGCCACGCGTGTGGCTCGAGTGCTTCATGCCCATCTCGGCTCGCGAGAGGCCTGCGAGTGGGGAGCAAATGGCTCGAACTCTGAAATAAGGCAAGAACGAGACCGCGAGAAATAACTTGAACGAGAAAATGTATCCCCCCGCACGCATCAAAAGAACATTCAACTTCAACTTGACACCAAACCCAGAAAGCAGGGTTACAGAAAAGAAATCCAAAGCAAATAGCCGCGTCCAGCGCCTAGTCTAGTCTTCGATGTCTTCTCACTAGCGTGGAGCTAAGTGCTGCCACTAGGCGTGGGAGGGAGCCCCTAGGCCCGAGGGTGGCTCTCCGGAGACTCCGGGGCATGTACAGCCCCACTCACTAGTACGTGAGAGTGTCATGGGCGGTGATCTTCATAGGCACTGGGCCTTGATTCACAGGTACTAGCCTTGCTTCATATCACCACGCCAGGGCCCCGCCTTGCGCCACCCCCTACCACCGCTCAGACGACCGGAAACCGGGACGGCCCAACGAGGGCAGAGGGGACGCCAGCGGCGCCCTCAGAGACCACGGGTCCTCTGCCGGGGGAAGGGTCACGGCCGCCACCTCAGCAGAGGGCCTACCTCCGGGTGTTGCGTTGCTCCTCGCGACACAGGGAGGGGCCCTGCTCCTGGCCCCTTCCGCGCAGCCCCCAGCGGGTCTCTCCTGTCGGTGCGGGCATCGCTGTGCCGGAGCCATCGTTCGGCGCCGCGGCCTGGTTCATCTGTGACTCATGGTTAGCGTAAGCTTGCTCCCGAGGGATTATTGGTACCATGTATATGTTGTCGATGGCGCGGTTGGCGGGGCTCTCCAGCGGCACTTGGAAGGCTTCAGCTCCCAATGCCTCCACCTCCCAACCTGGCCCGGGAAACGAGCCAGGGTCATCCTCCGACGTGTACTCCTGGTCCATCATGCGGGGCACATAGGCTTCCAGGGCTGCCTCCCCAAATACCTCGCTGTAGTGCCCCACGCTCCACATCGCCCGACCCAGCGCGGCGTCCTGAGGGTCGTGTGACGCCTCGCTGGGGTCATGGGGAGCGACGCTCGTGCCCATGCTCATCAGAGGCGGCGCGGGGGCAATGGGGCCCCCGACGCTGTCGGCCGTCCTGGTGTTGGTGAAGCCCCCGGGCGCACCAAAGGGCACCCGGTTGTGGCGCGGCCCGTCGTGAGGTCCAGTAGCGGCTCGTGAAGGAACCATATAGCAGAAAGGCGGCGCTCCTGACGCTGCCGTGTCTATCAGCTCGGCGACATGTTCCAGTAGTGCGTCGCCTCTGCTCTCCATCAGTTGGCACCGCAGCAGCTCCCGCGCCTATGTGAGCGCGGCTCGCATATTCGCCTGCTCCCGCCTGGTGTGTGGCGCCGTTGCCATGGCGTGGCTTGCGGCCCTTGCACCGGCTCGCGCTTGTCGTGGAGTCGGGGTGGATGACACCTGGCCGCGCCGCCCGTGCCCCACAGTGTTAGGAGGCGCTCACGCCGTCTGGAGCGTTGGTCGAGGTCTTCATGGGCAGGTGGCACCGCCCGGGCTGGCCAGGGTGCCCATCGGTCGGTGTTGGCCCTTCGTTCGCCAAACATCAGGGCCACGGAGCGTCGGCCGGTCGATTGGTGGGGAAGAGACTCCGGCGCACCCCTACCTGGCGTGCCAAACGTCGGATCTCAGGTTTTGGCAAACCCTTGAGGTTCGAACACTGGGGTGCGCGCGAAAGCTTTCTCTCTATCGATCCACGCCCTAGCTCTCTAAGATCTCACAGACGAACTCAACGAACTCACAACACAGAAAGACACAAGATTTATACTGGTTCGGGCCACCGTTGTGGTGTAATACCCTACTCCAGTGTGGTGGTGGTGGTGGATTGCCTCCTCGGCTGATGAAGAACAGTTACAAGAGGAAGAACTGCCTCCTGAGGTTGAGGAGTTCTTGTGTTTTGCGGACTTGTGATGAGGCTAGTCCTCACTTGTCTCTCGTCCCCTTTCTTGCAATCAGGTCCCCCTCACTGTAGTGGCTAGTTCTACTTATATAGGCCCTGGTCCTCTCCCCAAATATTGAGCGGGAAGGGAGCCAACAACTGCCAATTTGAAAGGGGACAACTAGTACAAGTTATCCTGACAAAAGGGGGTCTTCACCCGCCAAAGGCTCTGGTGGTGACGCTGCCTTGGGCTCCATGGTGACCTTCGTCCTATCTTTCTTCTGGTCTTGGTCTTGTTGCACCAATATGGAAACCTTTTCCTGATGCCTCGGTACTCTGCGCCTGCGCTTGCCCCCTTGGTACCAAAGAGGAAACAAGGACACTACGCGCTGGCGCCCGCTTGGTGCCCGCCTGGTCTTGATCGTCATGGCTCATGTCACGAGGACCTCGCGAGGTTTGCCCTGCATTGATCTCTCCGCCCCTCGCGAGCCCGCCTGGCGAGGCCACTCCAAAGGAGGTCGTGCATCGTCCGCCTCGCGAGGCTTGGCCCCACGCGAGGGTCTTGAATGCCTTGTCGATGAAGATGGGCCGCACAGACCTGCCAGCCGAGCCACGCCGTGGGCCGCAGGCAGGCAAGTCCGGGGACCCCCGTTCCTAGGACACCGACAGTAGCCCCCGGGCCCAGCTCCTGGCGGTCACCGCACAAATCACACGAAGCTTCTCCAACAACGGTCGGCAACCCATGGTCGAAGAGTTGGCAATCGTCGGGAGCGTTCGAGCAGTCGTTCCTTCGTTCGTGGCATACTTTCTGAGATCGTGGACGTGGATGGCAAGATGCTTGCCGAGTATGGTGGGATGGATGCTATGGAGCCCCTTCCCCAGGATATCGTCGGGTGCGAGCTGTAGATGGAGGAGGCGGCGAAGATCGAGGAGCGCTTGCCAGAGCAGTACTCTTTGTTTAGAGCGTCGGTCTTTAATTTGTTAGAGTAATGTTTAGGTCACCAAGCTCTATTTAATTGCTAAACTTGCTTGATTAAGAAGTGTGGGTGTGATGTAGGTTCTGGTGCGTACCCTAATTATGCAATGACCTGGATGACCACTAAACCAGGAAAATTCAGACCAAAATTTGCATGTTCAAACTCATCACACACAGGGTAAGCTATATGAATTGTTTGTGATGTTCACATATCGTACAAAATGCTGAATAAGGGCCTGTGTCTGATGATAGTTTGCGCGCTAGTTTTTCGCTGCCCCGACCCAAAATTTACGGCTTTCCTTTCCAAGTTCAAACCCTCACTGATTGCTTGCAGCGTCGCCTCCTCGCCGACGACCGTCATTCACGTTGCTCGGGCTCTTCAATCATGGCAGGTAATCCACACCAAACCCCCATCCTCCTCCTTCTAGGCCCCACAGGCCCCGACCGCCGGCATGACACCTTCCACCCAACTCACCGACCCATCCTCCAAATAAGCGCTGCCCTAAGCCATGGTGCATGCAGTATAGCCAGGCACTCCAGGAGCTTTTGTCAATGGAAAAGCAAATCGCGTCCGCACGCGCGGATGAGGTCGCGATGGCTGCCATTCATGTCGATCCACAGATCTTGGAGGAGCACCTCCTTGTTGAGGCCATTTTTGATGCCTCGCTTGCTGACGCCGCCACGCGGTTGGTTGCTTTAAATGACGTTTCATGGCATTTTCTTGAGGCCATCGTTGATGTCTTCGACGAATACTATGCGACGTTTACTTAGCGTGCCCATGCTAACCTCAACTCGAGACCCAGCAGGTAGGTGCCCGAAGCGGCTCAAGCAACTCACGAGTACGAGGAGGGCACCCACAATGTGGAGGCCTCGCTCTCTTCCAATTCCAAGGAGCCAATCATCATCGATATCTCCGGCGATGAGGGATAGCTTGTCTTATTATCTCACTATAAGGGCCTATGTTTGGTTAGCTAGCTAAGTTTGTTGGATCTCGGGTTCCGGCAAACCCTTGAGGTTCGAACACTGGGGTGCGCGCGAAGGCTTTCTCCCTATCGATCCATGCCCTAGCTCTCTATGATCTCGCAGACGAACTCAACAAACTAACACAGAAAGACACAAGATTTATACTGGTCCGGGCCACCGTTGTGGTGTAATACCCTACTCCAGTGTGGTGGTGGTGGATTGCCTCTTGGGCTGATGAAGAACAATTACAAGGGGAAGAGCTGCCTCCTGACGTTGAGGAGTTCTTGTGTTTTGCGGACTTGTGATGAGGCTGATCCTCACTTGTCTCTCGTGCCCTTCCTTGTCATCAGGTCCCCCTCACTGTAGTGGCTAGTTCTACTTATATAGGCTCTGGTCCTCTCCCCAAATATTGAGCGGGAAGGGAGCCAACAACTACCAATTCGAAAGGGGACAAATAGTACAAGTTATCCTGACAAAAGGTGGTCTTCGCCTGCCAAAGGCTCTGGTGGTGACGCCGCCTTGGGCTCGATGGTGACCTCCGTCCTGCCGTTCTTCTGGTCTTGGTCTTGTTGCACCAATATGGAAACCTTTTCCTAATGGCTCGGTACTCTGCGCCTGTGCTTGCCCCCTTGGTACCAAAGACGAAACAAGGACACTACGCGTTGGCGCCCGCTTGGCGCCCGCCTGGTCTCGATCGTCATGGCTCACGTCACGAGGACCTCACGAGGTTTGCCCTGCATTGATCTCTCCGCCCCTCGCGAGCCTGCCTGGCGAGGCCGCTCCAGAGGAGGTCTTGTGTCGTCCACCTCGCGAGGCTTGGCCCCTCGCGAGGGTCTTGAATGCCTTGTCGATGAAGATGGGCCGCACAGACTTGCTAGCCCAGCCACGCCATGGGCCGCAGGCAGGCAAGTCTGGGCACCCCCGTTCCCAGGACACCGACAGTAGCCCTCGGGCCCAAGGCGCGCTCGGGTTTGGCTTCAAGGAGAAGCCAAAGGGGCAAGCGCGAAGCGCCGCGGGCCCCTAAGCCTGCGGCCTCGGTTGACGCATGGCAGTTGATTGGACATGGGCATCTCCGCTTCCCCATGTTGCCTTTGAACCCGCCTGGCTATGCGGCCCGCGCAACCTACAAAGTTATTCTCCCATTGACCACGCCTTGCTTCCACAGTCCTTCTGCTTCCTCGAGACTCTACCCCTCCTCTCGAATTTGACCTGCACTCCGCCTCCTTCATCGCCATGGTGCCGAAACAAGCTGACAAGGGGAAGAAGCCACTGTCTCCGCCAAGTGCGCCTCTAGCCGCCGAGCCTGTAGTCAGCCGTCCTTAGTGCTCAACGACGAGGCCATGGACAAGGTGCGCCCAATGCTCGCCACCAGCTTCAACGAGTGGGGGAGACGGTGGCTTGGTCCGCTCTCGCGCTTGCATCGCTCGGACGGTCACCGAGGTCCCAATCTTCATCGACGCCCTTTGGGCGGGCCTGATTCCCCCTTTCTCCGCCTTCTTCAACGTAGTGCTTGAACACTACCAGATCCATATGCAGCATCTCGACCCCCAATCCGTGACTCTCCTTGCCGTCTTTACCTTTGTGTGCGAGGCCATGGTGGGCATCGCTCCCTCTGTGGCCCTTCTCCGCCATTTCTTCTCATTGCATCTGACCGATCCCCGATAAAGCTCGGGGTTCATGAGCTTCCAGGCCGTGGCCGCGACGGCGGGCACGGGGATCGACTTCGAGCTTCCTCCCTCTACGAGCGAGTTTCGGACACGGTGGGTATTTGTCGACATTGGTGTGCTCAGCCCCCTGCTCCACACCCTGTCAGCACCCGCCGTTCCCCACTCTGGCTGGAGCCATGAGAGGCTCGCGAGCCCCCATCTTGCTCCTGTCAGGTTCCGGCTGAGGATGCTGAAGGACCGTGGCGTGACCGCGCCGATGGTGGTGAGGGAGTTTATTAGGCGTCGGGTTGCTTCGCTTCAACGCCATTCTCGCCCGATGTGGACCTTGCTGAGCAATCAGGACCACATGAGGTTTCAGGAGTCCGGGCTCCCCCTTGGGGCGCGACAAATGGTGCCAAGGTCCTGAAAGGTGTCCCTCCACCGGACAATTTGCCTGGGAAGAACTGTCTGTTGTACCGCTGCGGGAACAAGGCTGAATTCACGAAGAGCATGCCTCCCTTTGATGAGTGGGGGCTGCATCCGGACGGCCTGGTGGGGTCCCACGAGAACCCTGCCAGCATGGTTCCCCTCTCCATCGCTGACGCCGGGCTCGCCCCGAATTTGGGTGCAGGGGGACGAGCGCCGTCGGAGGCTGGCGGCACGAGTGCTGAGGTACGGACGCCGCCCGGGGCTCCCGAAGCGTCGTCCTCGGGATCCCGTGATTCTGGAATGCCGGTTGCTGAGGCGATGCAGCATGCGGGTCCTGAGGCCGAAACTTCGGGGACCTCGGGAGGTTGCGGTGAAACGGCGCCCGACTGTTCTTCGCAGCCGGGCACCACTAAAGTTGTCCTCCCGAGCACCTCTCCGGCTTCACCCCGCACTGGCCGCCACGTTCAGCGCTTCGGTCGGCTTTGCGTGGACTTCGAGGAGCTCCGCAAAAGGAAAGGATCTCCGAGCAGCAGTGGTATCTTCGGGCCATTGAAGTGACGAAAGTACATCACCGTCGACGAGTAAGTACCTTATTTTGGTGATCTTCTATGAGTCATCTTCCCTTCCTGACGATTGTTCCCTCAGGACTCCTTCTGCGGGGGCTGTGAAATCTTCTGAGAAGCAGCTCCCCGTCGTCCTGCCGCACCCGCCAAGCTCCAGCGCCGCAGGTTCGGGTGCCGCCCGTGACGCGGGGTCAGCCATGGGAATTGGTCCGTCGTCAAGGCACCCCGAGCTCGCGCCTTCGCCGTCCTTCCTCTGCGGCCTCGCTCGGAGCACAATAGGCGTGCCAAGGGCTCCCCCTGGTATCGGTTGGCAGCTGGCTGGCCTCGACCCTGGAGTCTTCTTCAAGCAGCGGGCCTTGCTCGGCTCGGGCCCCTCGTCAGGGCCGGCTGGCGCCCGAGGCTGCGCCAGCCCCCAGCCCCTTGCCGAGAGGGAGCGTGCCGCGCCGGGCGCCACCCACAGCCCCCATGGTGGAGGGCGAAATGGGCCGTGCGCTCGAGTTCGAGCGCGGGAAGAGCGTCGTTCTCCATGAGCTCTTCAAGGAGGCGACGGACGTGATGAACCGACTCGGCGAAGAACTTGAGGGTTTTGACGCGCGCCTTGAGGCCGAGGGTCTTTGGTTGGCGGAGGAGTGGCACAAGCTGAAAGTGGCCATCAACCTCGGGCGTCACCAGTGCGAGCTAGAGAACGTGAAAGCTGAGGCCTCCCTTGGGGCCTCCCGTGAGGCCTTCTCCCGGGCTCTAGAGGAGGCTCGTGAAGCTGACCGTCGTCGCGAGGCTACGAAGAAGCGCGCGTGGGAGCTGCATGCCTGGAGTGCGTCCCTCGAGCAGCAAGTGGAGGTGCGCTAGGCTGCCCTCGCGGCACTAAGGGGGACGCTTTCCGAGGAAGTTGAGGTCCGGAAGCGCGAGGAGGCGTTGGCTCTGGAAGCCGTGGAGCGCAGCCTCGAGCTCGAGCAACTGGAGACAAGGGAGCATCAGTTTGCCCAAGCGGAGGATGCCGTTGGGGCTCACGATGCCCAAGTCCAGGAGGAAGTCGACCGCCGGGTGGCCGAGGTTCATGCGGATCTTGAAGGTAAGCGTGTCTTGGAGCTGAAGCTTGCGGGAACTGGGGCAGCGGGCAGGACCGCCGCTCCCCGGCAAGGTCGGATGAGGCGGAGAGGCGTGAGGAGGCCACGGCTGCCGCCCTGGTCACGGCGCAGGCGGACTTGGCCTCTGCCCACGCCGAGCTGCTCTCTCTTTGGAGGCGGGTTGATGACGCCGAGGCCATCACGCGGCAAAACAGGGAGGAGGTGCTTCAACGGCGGACGCTGGAGCGCGAGCACGCCCCAATGCTCCAGGTTCTCCGGAGCAGGGCAAATGCCGCCCTGGGCTTCATCTGCGACGAGAACGCACCGCACCCCCCCCCCAATCGGATGACTACGCCAGTCACTTGACCTTCTTCACCAAAGTGGTGACGCGCCTGGAAGCCCGGTCTAACAGGGCTCGCCAGCTTGTGGAAGAGAGAAGCCGCAGTCTTCTTGGGCGCGTGTTCTCCCGCCTCTTCAGCCACCTCCGAAACGTTGATCTCGACTTTGATTTTGACGCCGCTATCGCTCCCGTGCCGGAAGCCATCCGGGGCGACTTGGCGCGGTGGGTTGAAGACCACGTGGATGCGCTGGTCAGGGCCTTCACTTCTGACGATGACGGGGTTGTGGTTGCGGCGGACGGAGGCGACGTGGTTGGTGACGGAGACGTCGACGCCGGCGAAGGTGGAGGCAACACCAACGATGGCGACAGCGACGCGGGCGGTGCGTCTGATGATGACATGGGGGACGCGGCGAGCGACGTATCTGGCTGATTCCTTGTTTCCCTGTAAAAACTTGGATGTGGCCCTGGAAGACTGTAAGAGCATTTTGAGAGGGGGAGCCCCTCATGTAAATAATTGCATCTTTTATCCTTTCGTGCTAAACTGAGTACACATCTTCATGAGCTTATGCATGTCAGGGTAATGTTGTTGTTGCGGTTTACCTTAGCTTGGACAAGCCCTAAACCGGCCTGAGAGACTGCCGGCTTTCGAGGAGCCCCTGACTAATTCTTCGCCACGCCCGAGAGGGCCGTATGATAAGCGTGCGGTCACCACGCCCTGTCACGCGTGTGGCTCATGTGCTTCATGCCCAGCTCGGCTCGCGAGAGGCCCGTGAGGGGGGAGCGACTGGCGTGAACTCCGAAATAAGGCAAGAACGAGACCGCGAGAAATAACTCGAACGAGAAAAGGTATCCCCTCCCCCCCCGTACACATCAAATGAAAATTCAACTTCAACTGAAAACCATACCCAGAAAGCAGGGTTACAGAAAAGAAATCCAAAGCAAATAGCCGCATCCAGCGCCTAGTCTAGTCTTTGACGTCTTCTCACCAGCGCGGAGCTAAGTGCTGCCACTAGGCATGGGAGGTAGCCCCTAGGCCCGATGGCGGCTCTCCGGAGACTCCGGGGCATGTACAACCCCACTCATTATTACGTGAGAGTGTCACGGGCGGCGATCTTCATAGGCATCGAGCCTTGATTCACAGGTACCAGCCTTGCTTCATATCGCCAGGCGAGGGCCCTGCCTTGCGCCACCCCCTACCACCGCTCGGACAACCGGAAACCGGGACGGCCCAACGAGGCCAGAGGGAACGCCAGCGGCGCCCTCGGCGACCACGGGTCCTCTACCGGGGGAAGGGTCGCGGTCGCCACCTCGGCAGAGGTCCTACCTCTGAGTGTTGCGTTTCTCCTCGCGACACAGGGAGGGGCCCTGCTCCCGGCCCCTTCCGCGCAGCCCCCAGCGGGTCTCTCCTGTCTGGGCAGGCATCGCCGTGCCGGAGCCACCGTTCGGCGCCGCGGCCTGGTTCATCTATGACTCATGGTTAGCGTAAGCTTGCTCCCGAGGGATTAGTGGTACCATGTATTTGTTGTCAATGGCGCGGTTGGCGGGGCTCTTTGATAACCCACAAGTATAGGGGATCGCAACAGTTTTCGACGGTAGAGTATTCAACCCAAATTTGTTGATTCGACACAAGGGGAGCCAAAGAATATTCTCAAGTATTAGCAGCTGAGTTGTCAATTCAACCACACCTGGAAACTTAGTATCTGCAGCAAAGTGTTTAGTAGCAAAGTAATATGATAGTGGTGATAACGGTAACAAAGTAAAGACAGCAAAAGTAATGTTTTTGGTATTTTTGTAGTGATTGTAACAGTAGCAACGGAAAAGTAAATAAGCATAAACCAGTATATGGAAAACTCGTAGGCACCGGATCAATGGTGGATAATTATGTCGGATGTGGTTCATCATTTAACAGTCATACCATAGGGAGACACAGAACTAGCTCCAGTTCATCAATATAATGTAGGCATGTATTCCGTAAATAGTCATACGTGCTTATGGAAAAGAACTTGCATGACATATTTTGTCCTACCCTCCCATGGCAGCGGGGTCCTATTGGAAACTAAGGGATATTAAGGCCTCCTTTTAATAGAGAACCGGAACAAAGCATTAACACATAGTGAATACATGAACTCCTCAAACTATGGTCATCACCGGGAGTGGTCCCGATTATTGTCACTTCGGGGTTGCCGGATCATAACACATAGTAGGTGACTATAGACTTGCAAGATAGGATCTAGAACTCACATATATTCATGAAAAACTAATTGGTTCAGATCTGAAATCATGGCACTCGGGCCCTAGTGACAAGCATTAAGCATAGCAAAGTCATAGCAACATCAATCTCAGAACATAGTGGATACTAGGGATCAAACCCTAACAAAACTAACTCGATTACATGATAAATCTCATCCAACCCATCACCGTCCAGGAAGCCTACGATGCAATTACTCACGCACGTCGGTGAGCATCATGAAATTGGTGATGGAGGATGGTTGATGATGACGACGGCAACGAATCCCCCTCTCCGGAGCCCCGAACGGACTCCAGATCAGCCCTCCAAAGAGAGATTAGGGCTTGGCGGCGGCTCCGTGTCGTAAAACGCGATGAAACTTTCTCTCTGATTTTTTTCTCCTCGAAAGCCAATATATGGAGTTGGAGTTGGCGTCGGAGCGCCACCAGGGGGCCCACGAGGTAGGGGGGCGCGCCCAAGGGGGAGGGGCGCGCCCCCCACCCTCGTGGGCAGGGTGTGGGCCCCCTGGTCTTCATCTTTGGCGAGGATTATTTATTATTTATTCTAAGATATTCCGTGGAGTTTCAGGTCATTCCGAGAACTTTTGTTTTCTGCACATAAAACAACACCATGGCAATTCTGCTAAAAACAGCGTCAGTCCGGGTTAGTTCCATTCAAATCATACAAGTTAGAGTCCAAAACAAGGGCAAAAGTGTTTGGAAAAGTAGATACGACGGAGACGTATCAACTCCCCCAAGTTTAAACCCTTGCTTGTCCTCAAGCAATTCAGTTGACAAACTGAAAGAGAAAAAGAAAAACTTTTACAAACTCTGTTTGCTCTTGTTGTTGTAAACATGAAAAGCCAGCATTCAAGTTTCAGCAATTATTATGAACTAACCGTACTCACAATAACACGTAGGTCTCACAATTAGTCATATCATTAGCATAATCAGCTAGCGAGCCATAATAATAAAACTCGGATGACAACACTTCCTCAAAATAATCATAACATGATATAACAAAATGGTATCTCGCTAGCCTTTCTGAGACCGCAAAACATAAATGCAGAGCACCTTTAAAGATCAAGGACTGACTAAACATTGTAATTCATGGTAAAAGAGATCCAGTTAAGTCATACCCAATATAAACCAATCATAATGAATGCAAACGATAGTGTGCTCTCCAGCGGGTGCTTTTTAATAAGAAGGGTGGTGACTCAACATAAAAGTAAATAGATAGGCCCTTCGCAGAGGGAAGCAGGGATTTGTAGAGGTGCCAGAGCTCGATTTTTGAAATAGAGATAAACAATATTTTGAGCGGCATACTTTCACTGTCAACGTAACAACTATGAGATGGCTGTATCTTCCATACTGCATGCATTATAGGCAGTTCCCAAACAGAATGGTAAAGGTTTATAATCCGCCTCCTCCACAAGCATCTATCCATGGCTTGCTCGAAACAACGAGTGCCTCCAACATTCAACGGGTCCCAGGGGGAGTTTTGTTTAATTATTTTGATTTGCTTTGATCTTTTTGGATCATGGGACTGGGCATCCCGGTTACCGGCCCTTTCTCGTGAATGAGGAGCGGAGTCCACTCCTCTTGAGAATAACCCACCTAGCATGGAAGATATAGGCAGCCATAGTTGCACATGAGCTGCTCGAGCATACAAAACAGAATTTCATTGGAAGGTTTGGAGTTTGGCACATACAAATTTACTTGGAACGGCAGGTAGATACCGCATATAGGAAGGTATAGTGGACTCATATGGAACAACTTTGGGGTTTAAGGAGTTTGGATGCACAAGCAGTATTCCCGCTTAGTACAGGTGAAGGCTAGCAAAAGACTGGGAAGCGAACACCTGAGAAAGCGACAACAGTCGTAAACATGCATTAAAATTAATTCACACCAATATAAGCATGCGTAGGATATAATCCACCATGAACATAAATATCATGAAGGCTATGCTGATTTGATTCAACTACATGCATGAACATGTGCCAAGTCGAGTCACTCAATTCATTTAAAGGAGGATACCATCCTATCATACCACATCATAATCATCTCAATAGCATGTTGGCACGCAAGGTTAACCACTATAACTCATAGCTAATCAAGCATGGCACAAGCAACTATAATCTCTAAATCTCATTGCAAATATGTTTACTTCATAATAGCTGAATCAGGAACGATGAATCATCATATTTACAAAAACAAGAGAGGCCGAGTTCATACCAGCTTTTCTCATCCCAATGAGTCCATCATATATCATCATTATTGCCTTTCACTTGCACGACCGAACGGTGTGTATAATAATAAGAGTGCACGTGCATTGGACTAAGCTGGAATCTGCAAGCATTCAACTCAAGAGAGAAGACAAGTAATATGGGCTCTAAGTTAAATAAACAATCATGCATATAAGAGCCACTAAGCATTTTCAATATAGTCTTCTCGACCCCCAAAGAAAGGAAAAGAAAAATAAAAACTATTTACACGGGAAAGCTCCCAACAAGCAAAAGAAGGACGGGAAATATTTTTGGGTTTTCTTTTTAATTCTACTACAAGCATGGAAAGTAGACTAACACTAATTTTTTTTGTTTTTCTTAAGGTTTATCAAACACACAAGAAGAAAGCTAGAAAAATAAATTTAAACTAACATGGATATTACAATGAAAGAGTATGAGCACCGACATCTAGCAATGAGTGTGTGTGAACATGAATGTAATGTCGGTGGGAAATACGTACTCCCCCAAGCTTAGGCTTTTGGCCTAAGTTGGTCTATTGCCAGGGATAACCTGGCTGATATCCGTGGATGAAGCTGGGGTCGTACTGCGATGAAGAATAGTTGGGATCATAATGTGATGAAGAGGACTCTGACTGCCACTGGCTGGCAACCGCCTCAGGATCCCAAGAATAAACAGACATTCGTGGAGGCTCCGGTTCCGAGGCTGGTGCAGGATTCCGATAGGCTTGAACAGCCGCCCACGGAACAATGTAAGTACCTGCAGACAAGTTAAACAAAGAGGGAGCAGGCAAAGTAATAGTCTCAGGGTGATGTTTATCAAAGTACAATTTATATTTAAGCGCCCTTTCGCGATTCTTAACAAGAAAATCATGCGCTACCATACTCTTATAATCTAAATAAGCACGGGGCAGCGCTGTTTCTTCTTTCTCCTCATGCCTAATAGGTATTTCAAAATGTTCACCTAGGCGTGAAGCATAAATGCCTCCAAAGATGGGGCCCTTAGTACGGTTCATACTCAACTGTCTAGCAACAATTCCACCCATACTAACAGAGTTATTGCGGTATAAACCATGGAGCAAAATAATAATATCAGGAATACTAAGGTTCCCACAGTTCCTGCGACCAATAAAGCAACGACTAGCAAATAAGGCAAAGTAGCGTAAAACAGGGAAATGTATGCTAGTAATTCTTGCATCAGAAACCTTCCTGGTTTCTCCCACAGTGATAGTGTCAATATAAGCTTCCACTTCATTACGGTGTGGTTCATCTAAAGAACCCTCGAAAGGTATTTTGCAAACCTCGCAAAATGCAGCTAATGTCATCTCCCTAGCAACATCATATAAATGGAACTCTACTGTTGGAGGTGATTTCTTAGGGAAAAAGTAGAAGTTCTGCACAAAAGTATTTGTGAGTAAGAGATACTGATGACGTTGGTCGCGGAGGAAGTTGGTGAGGCCGGCGTTCTCAATCAATAGATAGAAATCTTCATAAATCCCGGCACTTCTCAAGAAGTCATCGGAAGGCCATTCACACGGCCGGACCTCCGTGATATGAGGCAGATTATATTTGGGCTTCTGTTCTTCTTCCTTTTGTTTCTCCTTAGAACTTCGGCTCGACGAGCCCCTCAAAAGTATCTTCATTATTTCTGAAACAATCTGAAATTTTTAGTAACTTCAAACAAAGTGAACCAACTTCAATAAGATTGATAGCAACTACTCATACAAGTGCCTAGAGCATATATCAAGCATTAGAACTACTTGGAACCATATATATTTGACATGCAAGCTCAAGAACATGGTCACCTATGCAGCACAAATTTGCAATGAATAAAGCACTAGAACAAAAACTAATTGGATCAATGGAGGAGTCACATACCAAGGAACAATCTCCCCAAGCAGTTTTGCGAGAGGTGCTTTGAGCAAGGAGATCGAAAATCGCAGCAAAAGTTGCTGGAACACGAGCTTGAGTTGGTTTTTCGGGTTTGTGCGAGACAGAGGAAGAAGATGGGTGCAGGAATAAGTGGAGGAGCGCCACCGTGGGCCCATGTGGCAGGGGGCGCGCCTAGGGGGGTAGGGCGCGCCCTCCACCCTCGTGACCAGGTGGCAGCTCCCCCTGCGGTAATTTTTGCACTAAAAATCCTTAAATATTCCCGAAAAAATCATATTAAATTGGCATGGCATTCTGAGGACTTTTATTTTCGGGATATTTTTATATTGCACGGATAAGTCAGGAAACAGACAGAAAAATACTATTTTACTTTATTTCTACTAAAGAAAAGAGAATATAAAGAGGGTATAGAAGGTTGTGCTTCTAGTTTCATCCATCTCATGCTCATCAAAAAGAATCCATTAACAAGGTTGATCAAGTCTTGTTAACAAACTCATTCGATAATCATGGAACCGGAGAAATTTTGAATAACACTATGTTACCTCAACGGGGATATGGACATCCCCAACAATAAGTATATCATATTTCTTTTTGACAGTAGGAAGAGGAAATTCAAAACCTCCAAATATAATTGATGGAATTTTTCCAATAGAGTTGATACTATAAACTTGAGGTTGTTTCCTCGGAAAGTGCACCGTATGCTCATTACCATTAACATGAAAAGGTCTTCCAAGAATAATAGACATACTATCATCCTCGGGAATATCAAGAATAACAAAGTCCGTTAAAATAGTAACGTTTGCAACCACAACAGGTACATCCTCACAAATACCGACAGGTATAGCAGTTGATTTATCAGCCATTTGCAAAGATATTTCAGTAGGTGTCAACTTATTCAAGTCAAGTCTATGATATAAAGAGATAGGCATAACACTAACACCGGCTCCAAGATCACATAAAGCAGTTTTAACATAATTTCTTTTAATGGAGCATGGTATAGTAGGTACTCCTGGATCTCCAAGTTTCTTTGGTATTCCACCCTTAAAAGTGTAATTAGCAAGCATGGTGGAAATTTCAGCCTCCGGTATCTTTCTTTTATTAGTAATGATATCCTTCATATACTTAGCATAAGGAATTGTTTTGACCACATCAGTCAATCGCATACGCAAAAAGATAGGTCTAATCATTTCAGCAAAGCGCTCAAAATCCTCATCATCCTTTTTCTTGGATGGTTTCGGAGGAAAAGGCATGGGTTTCTGAACCCATGGTTCTCTTTCTTTACCATGTTTCCTAGCAACGAAGTCTCTTTTATCATAACGTTGATTCTTTGATTGTGGGTTATCAAGATCAACAGCAGGTTCAACTTCTACATCATTATCATTACTAGGTTGAGCATCATCATGAACATCATCATTAACATTTTCACTAGGTTCATGTTCATTACTAGATTGTGTTTCAGCATCAGACATAGAGATATCATTTGGATTATCAGGTGGTTCAGCAATAGGTTCACTAGAAGTTTGCACAGTTCTATCATTTTTCTTTTTCTTCCTTTTAGAAGAACTAGGTGCATCAATATTATTTCTTTGAGAATCTTGCTCGATTCTCTTAGGGTGGCCTTCAGGATACAAAGGTTCCTGAGTCATTCTACCAGTTCTAGTAGCCACTCTAACAGCATAATCATTTTTCTTACTATTAATTTAATCAAGCATTTCTTTCTGAGCTTTAAGTACTTGTTCTACTTGAGTGGTAACCATAGAAGCATGTTTGCTAACAACTTTAAGTTCACCTCTAATATTATCCATATAATCACTCAAGCGTTTAATCATAAAGGTATTCTGCTTTAATTGTCTACCAAAATAAGCATTAAAGTCATCTTGCTTGAACATAAAGTCATCAAACTCATACAAGCACTGGCTAGCAATTTTAGTAGGAGGGACTTCAACTTTATCATATCTATAGAGAGAATTTACCTTTACTACCTGTGTCGGGATATCGGGAGGTTCTTCAGTAAATAAGTAATTGAGATCATATACTTCTTCAACAGGCTGTAAATTAAGACCATGTATTTCTTCAATAGGAGGTAAATTCTTAACATCTTCAGCTTTAATACCTTTTCCTTTCATAGATTTCTTTGCCTCTTGCATATCTTCGGGACTAAGAAATAGAACACCTCTCTTCTTCAGAGTTGGTTTAGGAATAGGCTCAGTAATTGGCTCAGGAGCTGGCTCAGGAGTTGCCCAATTATTTTCATTTGCCAACATATTATTCAATAAAATTTCAGCGTCATCCGGTGTTCTTTCCCTGAAAAGAGAACCAGCACAACTATCCAGGTAATCTCTGGAAGCATCAGTTAGTCCATTATAAAAGATATCAAATATTTCAGGTTTCTTAAGAGGATGATCAGGCAAAGCATTAAGTAACTTGAGAAGCCTCC